>NW_017306680.1:1141795-1173404 GCF_000935625.1 Nanorana parkeri
ATATACATACATATATACATATACACACTGGGAGGGGGGGGGGATTTATCATAGCAATTGCGACTGTTTGAACTCGCATGGGATATATTTGACGCGCTTTTGCCAGATTTATTTTGCTAGTGTAACGTTGTTTATAAATGAGATTAAATGGACTCCAGGAAAGAAGTTCAACTCCAGGAAAGAAGTTGCAACTTCAGGCAAAACGCTTAACTGTCGCTTGTTTTATTTTTTTTAATGAATTGCTGTTTTGTGATTTACTTAATATATTAACAAGTGTGGTTTTTATTCCCAACTGAAGGTCAAAAACCCAAATCTTATGGCTCTTCTTAGGCGTAAAGTAAGACTGGCCCAACCGTATGCTGGAATTTTTCTCAAGAGAGATGACAAGTAAGTATTAAATAGATCATTAGAGCAGGCATGGGAAAATGTACATTCCTGTACGTTTTATAAGCCAGCAAGGAATTTGATGCAGCCACTTTGGGCATCCCCTCTTTTAAAGTCATTTCACTGACCTTATTTCTTAGATATGGAAAGGAAAAGGGTGAACCTCATCGTATTAGTTTGTATCAATATAATAATAATCCATGCACATGGAGGCAGCCTCTTTTTGATGCTCTAATCTCACTGCTGATTACACACAATAGATTTGCTGTAGTATTGGTCAGCAGCCAGACACCATGTGCTCTAAGCTGGCAGTTGGAGAACAGAAAAATAATGTAATTATGAACACAGTACTCATGTGATTTTTTGAAATGCTGCCATGCGCTTTATTTATTTATTGATTGTATGTATAGCCAAGTTTTTGTGAGGTTCAGAATTTTGTGAAGCCTGAAAAAGGAGCCTAACAGGCTAACCTAACAAGCTTCTGGAGCCTAACAGGCTCCAGAAGCTTGGATGTTAAATAGCTTTAAGTGTGTGTAAACCCTAACAATGAACTTCTCTTATTTTCTTCCCTTTTGGTGTGTTTAATACGCTTAGAAGCTTATCTCTTTGAGAAGTGCAAAAAAAAACCCTGTAGATTTAGTGAGAAATTCAGTGCTGTCCTGTGTCCCCTCAGAGGGCCTCCTAGTTCTTAAATTGGGCTACAGAATAATTTAGAATTTTGGTTTTAGAGATCTGAGAGTGGGCGTGGTCGAGTAGTTTAGCAAAGGACACTGGGCAGGGCTGGCACCAATCCACACACATGCTGTGTTGTCAGTTCACAACATGACGAGTGTTACGTGCATTTCTGGGAGATCAACAGATATTTTTGTTTATTCGCAGGGTCGTTATGGTATAAAACATGACAACGTGCATCTATTGCATAAATGTTGTGTATACATTATGTTTTGTTTAGCGTATATGTTTATAAATCACGCACAGCCATTCACTGGATGAATCTTGCACTGCATTCCCACCATTAGATAGAGCCAAGGAGGATAGGAATTTCCTATGCTCCTCGACTCCATCTAGTGGTGGGAATGTTGTGCAAACTGCCTTCACCCAGCATATGGCTGGGTGTGATTTTATAAATCCCCTTTAGCTAATGAGATGTATCATGTAAACCTTCCTTTTATATATTATATCTGCTAGTAAACCTTTTTTTTCTTTTCTTTTCTTGTTGGTAAAAAATAGTAATGAGTCAGATTTGGTTGGAAGCCTGGATGAAATCTACCACACTGGTACATTTGTTCAGATTCACGAGATGCAGGACATGGAAGACAAGCTGCGCATGATTGTCATGGGTCATAGGAGGTATGTGTTTCGATACAGACAATGGTACTCACTAGTTTTGTTATATGACCCACTATGAAATTGAAGGGGAAAAAAAAGGGCTTTTGTACGAGGCAGAATTGTTTTCTTTGTGACTTTGATAGTAAATCTTCATATAAAAGCAGTGATAATTTAAATGTAAGCAGTGCCTGGTGGGCTGAGTTAGTCCCTGCATTCGTATAGATATCTCCCCAACAGCGAGCATTCCCTGCCCTAATTTCTAACACTTTTCATGTACACCTGGGAGATTTGAGCGCCCCTGCCCACCTTTGGGTGTTCAACATATCTGTGCAGACCCATGCAAATCTGTCTCAATTGGCTGCCCAATATTCTAGACACAAGGGTGGTTTATACACAGAAAAGCTGTCTCCTATACTTTGTTGATAAACAGCCTGTGTATACATGCTTGGTAAATGTCCCACTGTGTATTTATTTAATGCAGTTACACCCTACATAGCTGAAAGCATCTGTCGCATGTAGAAAGTATATGGATAATATTTCTACTTTAGGCGCTAAGCAATGCATGGTGACTTTTCATACTCTGAGCCATTTTGCCTAAGGCACCACCTGTTATGATTTGGCTACGTACCTCAGTTTTGGATTTAGTAAAATCGTGAATCTGTCACAAAGTTGTCAGTCTCTAAAGGTCTGTGTCAACAGGCTTTTGTTCACATTAAGCAGGCTTTGCATTCCCATACAAGCCTATGGGATTGGAAAACCCACTTGAAGGTCAAATGTAGCCGTCATTGAATTCTGAATGATCTCAGTAGCATCTTGCACTAAAGTCAAACTGATTCCATCGGCACAAGTCCAAAGCCTGTCGACAGACCCTAATAGAAGCAAATTATATGAGAGTTGCAGGCTGTATGCTGGAGGAAAAACTACTTAGCTTTACCAAAAACTATGTTCCTACAGTAAAACATTCATGAATTGGATTCTGTTCTAGGGTGTGAGAGATTTTTTGTTCTGTACCAGTTATTTAGGGAATGTTAGTTTATCTTTAGATTCTTCTTTGAAAATTTATAGAAAATGTCTAATGTGACTAGTAGGAATTAATTCACTCAATTCTGATATTCAGGATCCGCATCAATAAGCAGCTAGATATTGAAGCTGATGATAGAAAGCCTGAGGAGAAAGCAGACGGGAAAAAGAGGCGAAGAAGTTCAGGAACTAGGAACACCAATGAGGGTGACAAGAGAGAGCAAGTAGCTGTGGATCCAAGCTCCCCACCTGGAGTCCTTATGGTTGAGGTAGACAATGTGACACATGAAGAATTCCAGATCACTGAGGAAGTGAAAGTAAGAGCACCATCATTTACCTTAGTTTCTTGAATGCATACGAGACAGACAAGTTTTACTTGCTGAGTTTCGTGTATTAACAACTTATATCTGTAATGTTACAAACCTTCACACCAGACTATAAAATGCAATCTTAGCAATACAAAAAAACAAAATGTCACAGTAGTGTTCATGAGACTGCTTTATAAATCTACATGGTATTTGATGGCATTTTTTGTTACTATTAAAGGGTTTCTAAACAGTCTACAAGCAAGCAGTAGATATATGCAAAAAGTTTTTATTTTAAAAAGCGGTTTAAACTTGCCCCTGTCTTCGCCGCGCGCTCCCGTCCGAAAATCTGAAGCTGCTCCGGCGGCTGCAATTATCGGCCGGGAGACGAGGAGGGACGCAAGGTAAGTCTATGGACACGTACACCCGCATGCAGACACCGTGTGACAGGAATTGCCAGCAAGGACAGAGGAGCCAGCGCTGGATCAGAGACCCGCAGCAGCGCTGGAGAGAAGGCTGAAAAGGACAGGAAAGAAGAGGAAGATCGGATTAAGAGACATCATTTAAGGTAAGGGGGAAAAAATTTGACTTTAATTTGACTTTAATTTGACTTTAATGTCACTTTAATAAAGCTACTAATATTTGTGATGATTTTGGAGAGTATATCGATTGGCTTGGGGTCATTAGCATTCACATACACTTTAAAATACACCTTTAGTCCTGTGTTAAGAAGGGAATGTATTGCGGGACAAGTCTATAATTTTGCTACTTTTATAGATCATTGGTTTGACCTCATCTGGAGTACGCGGGCCAGGTTTGGTCACCAGTACTAAGAAAAGATGTCCTTGAGCTGGAAAAAGTCCAGCGGAGGGCAACCAAACTAATTAGGGGTATGGAGGACCAGAGCTACGAGACGAGGCTAATAAATTTAAACATGTTCACATTGGAGGTGAGGAGATTAAGGGGGGATATGATTTCCATGTACAAAATGTTCAATGGTGGTAGCAACATCAGCGACAAACTATTTAAAATTAACTCCATTACAAAAACTAGAGGCCACCACCTAAAATTGGTGGAAAAAAAATTCCAGCACAAGGCGCGAAGGGGGTTCTTCACAGTAAGATCAGTTAGGGTCTGGAACTCACTGCCACAGGCGGTGATTTCAGCTAAGAGTGTGGAATTGTTCAAGAAACTTTTGGACGATTTCCTAAAGGACCGTAATATATAGGGGTAAAAGTATTCCTAAGAATGAGATCCTATAGGTTGGACTTGACGGACTAATGTCTTTATGCAACCTCAAATACTATGTAACTATGTAAGTTACCAAAATCTTACCACTAGCTCTTTCCTCTCCACAACCATCTGACACAAACCACCCTGTGAAATGACACTTTTTGCAAATATTAATAGAAAAAGGAACATATTCATGGCAGAGGAGGTAGGTTATATAAAGAACCCGTTATGTTGCCCTGAATTGGAAAAGTGAGACGTTCATTTTAAGTCGTTTAAAAAAAAAAAAAGAATCATGAGCAAAAAGTCTGAGGAACAGGGGTGTAGAATTCCTATCACCCCAACGTGTGGGACATGCAGTTCCCGGGTGGGCGGGGTTTTTTCTTCTTCTACATTTAGCCCTGCTTTGGCCAAGCAGGGATAAATGTAGAGCAGGTGAAGCCGCCGCTCGTTATGTACAAGTGATCTGGGCAGCTATATAGCCACCCAGATCACTTGTACAGCAGGCTGTTTGTTCATTCCCCCCACCCCCGTGGTTTCCTGGGACCACGACAATGATTTTTGGATGGAGAGCAGACCAGGGAATGTCCGTTCTCTGATCTGCTCTGTGATCAGGGAGACAGGAGAGCTGTACTCGCAGCGTTCCTGTTCACAGCTGTCCTGTCAAAGGAGACATAAAAGAGAGCCAGTCACCTCCAAATGCTATCAGGATCAGCGGCTGTGTGATGGCAATAAGATTCAGTGGGAAAAAAAATCATAAAGAAGTAAAAAAAAAAATCATAATGAAAAAAACAAAACATGAATTATAAAAAAAAGAAAACCCATTGAAAAGTAAAAATCTATCAAATAAAAAAATTAAAACCAACCCGTCATCTGCATGCAAATGCACACGTACAGCATTGTGCGTGCGCTGCCCCCAATACACTGTGTACCATGAGGTGGTAGCCAGGCAGCAGCACCCTCTAACATGCTGCATTAAAGGGTGAGTTCACTTTCCCAAGTATTTTGGGAAGATGGAATAACAGGTGTACTATCTGTACCCCAAACTGCCGTCCAGCACAGCCCTATGCTATGGATTTGAATTTAGTTTGCAAATTGCAAGCACTCATTGGTTGGTGACCGTGCTGACCAATGAGAAGCACTTAGCACGGTTAAATACGGTTTTGGTTACAATTATCTTTTGTATCAGGACAAGTAGATTGGGCCCCCACCTAGTCCTTGGACAAGTAGTTTTAAAAAAAATTTCCACACCCTCGAGGAAACACGACAAGATGACAAAACAGCACAATGATAACAGAAAAGCCTAATTTGTGTCCCTTTTATCAATGGAACCAGATTTGAAGGCTCAGTTTCGACAACTGCCTTTCACAGTCGAAGACAAAGTAGTGAAGCATAGCCAAGAATTCAGGAAATGTCAGGCACCAGTAACAAAGTGAAACTAAATCAGAGAGGGGACCATGTGGAGCTTTGTTGGCTAAGATCACTCTCACTGGCAGGTGACTTATGTTGGCTCTTGGGCAAATCTTCTACTTACACTGCAGTAACTGAAAAAATAAAAGGAGACAGCCACTTCAGACCCAAGGTTAAAGGATAAATGCACTTAATCTAAACAATTGTTAATTTTCCTCAGTCCTGACCACAAAACACCTCTGTTCTTTACAAATTATCTATTTACTGCATAGGTAGAGCACAGTGTTCACCAGCTTTACCTCTCATTAATCTAGAGAATCCAGCCTTCATAAACAGATCAAAGGCTATTTTTGAATAGGTCTCAAGCATGCACCAGATTTTTGGTGAATATTGTAGAAGTTGGTATACTACGCAACCCCGCACAGACAGGCAGTAAATATAACCATTTCTAAAGAACAGAGCTGTTATTTAATATATTTTATTGCAACTCTGACTTCAATTTTCATTTGTTTTACATGACGAAAACATTATTTTTTGTACTCAGTGCCCGTTTGTTCTTCTTTAGGCTCTCACTGCTGAAATAGTGAAAACCATCCGTGATATTATTGCTCTGAATCCCCTATACAGGTATGAGTAAAACAATATGCTGTGTTTGTCAGATAAAACTCTCGGAGATTAAATCAACATTTGGTAGCTGTCACTGAACTGTGTGT
This sequence comes from Nanorana parkeri, assembly GCF_000935625.1. Classification (NCBI taxonomy): domain Eukaryota; kingdom Metazoa; phylum Chordata; class Amphibia; order Anura; family Dicroglossidae; genus Nanorana; species Nanorana parkeri. Next base: position 1,148,187 of record NW_017306680.1, read on the forward strand.
GTTTTTTTCTTTTTAGTTTTATTTAGGATTTGCAGTACACTTTTGTCCAACTGACAGTGGTCACCGGGACAAATAGGGTGGATTTCTCTAGCTAGCATTCAGGCAGCAATGACAACTTGACAACAGCAGTAACCCTTTTGAATCCAAAATTTGAAACATTTGTACGGTGTCTACAGACTCTAGACCAGGGGTGGCAAATTCATCGGGGGCCGCATCAGCAGTATGGTTACCCTCAAAGGGCCGGTTGTATAGGACTATGCATCTACTCTTTATTATCATAAATAGTTGCCTCTGCATTCAGTTGCTACTGGTTTTATAAACTGCGCGTTTATTCGCGTGGGGCTGGTTTTATTTTTTTCTGTTTTTATTTACTTTGTAAAAAATGTTCATTTGTTTTATTATTTTTACTTAATCGCCTTTTTTTTTAACATTTTTATTTAGTTGCATTTTTAATTAATATTTTTTACTTTTTCTTTTTAACTATTTAAAAAAAAAAACTTTTTATTGTATTGCTATCACACAGGGAATAATAATCCCCTGTGTAATAGCATTTGGAGGTGACAGGTACTCTTTATTGACCCTGTCACCTCCAACACAGGAGTTCTAGCATAGCACTGTTGCTAGAACTCCTGTGATGGGAACGAGCATCGGCCGCCGGGGACAGAGGCTGGGGGAGGTGACAGAGCCTGTCACAGCTCCACCGTCCGGCTTCGTCACTGCTCCACGCCCCTCGCTCCGTCACGGCTCCACGCCCCTCGCTCCGTCACGCCCTCTGCTCCGTCCCCATCTCATTCAACGCTTCGTCCCCGCCCCCCGCTTCGTCACAGCACCACGCCCCTCGCTCCGTCACGCCCTCTGCTCCGTCCCCATCTCATTCAGCGCTCCGTCCCCGCCCCCCGCTCTCCACGCCCCCCCGCTCGTAGCGCCGCTCTCGGCGCTCAAAGAAAGCCAGCCCTGCTACGGTGCAAAAACCACTTGCCCGGCGCCCGGAACTACATGTCCCGGGCATCGGGCAATACGAATTCCACACCCCTGCGCGGGCCACATTACAAGGTCCGGCGGGCTGGATTCGGCCCGCGGGCCTTGTGTTTGCCACCCCTGCTCTAGACACAGACACCTGCTGAATGATCTTAAAGATTGTTGCAAGATCCTTTTTGTTATTGTGAAGTAAATGTGCTATGGAAGTGGGAGTACTGTGCATGGCATTGTAGGCACCAGCTTTTGTCAGTGAAAAACAATAGTGAGCAGTCTGCAAAATACAACTAAGCTGGTTATTTTTCCCCAAGAAGGCTAGAGCAAGTGATTGTTCCTTGGGTCAGAGAGGACTTTTAGATATACTGTACTATCTTTTTTGAAAAATCAAACTATATCTATGTGCACCTTAAAGTAGACTTTTTTTTTTATTTTTATTTTTTAGATTTGGATAGAATGGTGAGGGGTTATAACCAGTCAGGTTTGTTATTCCTGTCTTGTCCTTGTTAGAGTGAATTTCCCTGTCTGTCCTAATCGGCACCAATGTCAAGGGGAGTGAAAGTAATGGTAAAGTGAGGATAAATACAAAACTTTAAGCTGCTACCAAAACAGAAGTGGAGGGGAAATATCCAACTGGGACACTGTTCCACATGGCAGTTTCATATACAATGGTCTCTAGTTTCTTTTATTCACTCATATATGACCCAAAATGTGGAAAAACCATGTAATATTTTTCATAGTAATTCATGTGAAGTCAGTGTATCAAATTTCAGTCACACAGTGGTAGATTTTTTTTTACAGTTGCTGTTCATTTGATTTACTTTTATAATATCAGCTGACTATTGGAGACTGAACTAACTACTACATTTTCTTTCTATTTGAATAAAAAAACAAAGACTATTGGAGAGACTGTCATAGTTTGTTACAAGCTTCAGTTCCTGAGGTCAGACTGTGACCTTAGCAATATAGTGACGGTAGCAATCACACATTTTAGGTGCTTGTTTGGAGCAATTCTACTGCAGCTAAGCTACAAGCATGTATAGCATCTTGGAGCTTTGTATGTGTTGTACATTTACAGTAAGTGGTATGGTAATATGCATTTTTATAATGAGCTGCATTCTTTCCTGTCATCCATGAAAGGGAATCCGTAATGCAGATGATGCAAGCTGGACAGAGAGTGGTGGATAATCCTATTTACTTGAGTGACATGGGTGCAGCGCTGACTGGGGCCGATTCCCATGAACTGCAGGATGTCTTAGAAGAGACAAATGTAAGCGGATGTGATGGGACTTTGGTTATTTACACACGGTGATCATTAAAAAGCATTTTTTTTTATTAGTAAACAGTAGTGTAGTGATGTTTTCTTAGGTCCTTGCATTACTTACCTAAGATGAACAGTTTGTTGTTTGGTTGGGTACTTTATTGTGTAAACGTTTCTTACGTTATGTGGGCTTTTTCTTCTACAGATCCCAAAACGCCTGTACAAATCTCTTTCCTTGCTAAAGAAGGAATTTGAAATAAACAAGCTAAGTGATTTCATGACCAGCAAGGCAAATTTGTTTTTCCTCAGATATTTAACCACTTCAATAACAGATTTAACAGTTTTTGCACATATTTAAAAACCTGTGTTTTTAACTAAACAATTACCTAAAACTCCAAAGCATTGTTAGACTTTTAGATGGTAACTGCAATTTTGTTGGTCACACAATAATTACACATGTGTTTTATGAGAGAAGAATTACAAAATTACAATAAAAGGAATTTTAATGCACACAAACGCATTCATTTTTTTACAAAATGAAAGATGATTTTGTGTGGAGTAATTGAATACCAAATATGTCTAGCTTCAGAACTATGTGGGCCTGCATAATGGTAAATTATGGTTCCCAAAATTATCAATAGGCGACACATTTACTTGTTTTATGGTCTTCTTTTTTTTTTTTTTTTTTTTTTAAATTTAACGTTTAATTTTGGACTATTCCATCTCTTAATAGTTCTATACAAGTAAAATCAAAAGTACTCAATATCTCAATATGCAATGCACCCTAATCGTCACCAGAATTTGTTTCCTATATAGGCAGGGAATATTCCTCATACTGTGTCCCACAATATACTTGGCAAGTGTGAAAGTTTACAACCAGTACAAAATAGTTTGTAATTTTATTTAATAAACCTCCAACACAGTCGAATAGTAAATATGCATTAAATATTTCCAATTCATTCTGAGCATAAAAAAAAACAATCGGCATACATTTTAAAACAAATTCATTAACTGCATGTCAAAACAATGTGTAGTTTCAGACATAGTCATGGCCAAAAATATAGATAATGCACCACTTCCCTCAGAAAATTGTTGCAATTACAAATGTTTAGGCATTCTCATGTTTATTTATTTTGTTTGTATTGGTATGACACAAAAAAGTGGAGGAAAAAAAAAAAGCCAAATCTGGCACATTACACGCAGAACTCCAAAAATGGACTGGACAAAATTATTCCTTCTCCAAATTGCAAGAAATAATTGCATTCCAAGTTTGTGATGCTCCTGTAATTTGTAATTATACTCACCAGTATCAATGAACAGGTGCTGACAATCTAGAAATCACACCGGCAACCAGTTAGGTGAAAAATTGACTCAACCTTTCTGTTGTGCCTCTGTGTGCCACATGGAGTGTGGAGAAGAGAAAGAGCAGCAAATAATTGTCTGAAGATTTGAGAACGTAAATTGTGGGAAAACATGGACAATCTCAAGGTTACAAGTCCATCGCCAGAGATCTTAATGTTCCTGTGTCCACTGAACGCAGCATTGTGAAGAAGTTTACAGCCCATGGCACTGTAGCTAATCTCCCTGGACGTAGACAAAAGAGAACAATTCATCAAAGATTGCAACGAAGGATTGTGCGAATGGTGGACCCTCCATCAACTTCCAGACAAATTCAAGCTGACCTTCAGGCACAGGATACAACTGTATCAGCTCACACTATACGTCACCATCTAAATGAAAAGGGACACTATGGTAGGAGACCCAGGAGGACCCCACTGCTGACACAGAAACATAAAAAAGCCAGATTGGAGTTTGCCAAAACTTACCTGAGGAAGCCAAAATCCTTTTGGGAGAATGTGCTGTGGACAGAGGAAACAAAATTACAGCTTTTTAGTAAAGACCATCATTCTACTGTTTTCAGAAAAAGAAATGAGGCCTTTTAAAGAAAAAAATACAGTCCCTACAGTCAAACATGGTGGAGGTTCACTGATGTTTTGGGGTTGCTTTGCTGCTTCTGGCACTGGATGTCTTGACTGCTTGCATGACATTATGAAATCTGAAGATTACCAAATAATTCTGGGGTGCTATGTAGGGCCCAGTGTCAGAAGGTTGGGTCTCTGCCAGAGGCCATGGATCTTACAGCAGGATAATGACCCAAAGCACACGTCAAAAATCACCCAGAAATGGTTTCACACAAAGCGCTGGAGAGTAATGGACTGGCCAGCAATGAGTCCAGATCTGAATCCCAAAGAGCACCTGTGGAGAGATCTCAAAACAGCAGTTGGGAAAAGGAACCCTTACAATATGAGAGACCAACTTTAACAGGAACATTTGAGATTTGCATCTAATTTCAACTGCCTATATCTAGGGATTTACTGATCATTTTATTACGTGGTTTTCACTGAAAGTAACTTCTTATGTTGTTTTATTTTCATTATATGCTCAGTTTGAGCTGCCCAGTCTTGTGACAAGCTCTGTTTCTGTCTTGCAGGTTGAAGAGAAGATCAAACAAACACACAGAAAGTATCTCCTACAAGAACAGCTAAAGATCATCAAGAAAGAGCTTGGCCTGGAGAAAGAAGACAAGGATGCTATTGAGGAGAAGTTTCGTGATCGCTTAAAGGATCTTACCGTTCCTAAACATGTCATGGAGGTCATTGATGAGGAGCTTGGCAAATTGGGACTACTTGACAATCATTCCTCTGAATTCAAGTGAGATACAGATACTGTATTTTACTACAGGCTAGACTAAAAGTAAATTACTCTAAACTAAAACTGTTGCTCCAGTTTTGTTACCCTTTAGTAACATGTCTGTGTTACAAGTGATCTGTTGCTGCAGAGGATCATGGTAGGGATGGAATCAAGCCATGTAACCCTTTCCAGCCCCCCAATTGTGATGAACATAAGCAAAACAAAATCAAATATTTCCAATAACGAAATGCATTTAACTCCTTTTTGCTTCCGTCGACATATGCCATATGTCGGCAGCAGAGGGTCCCTGTAAGCAGACTCCTGGCAACTGTAGATGTTTACATGTGTGAAGACGACTCATGCGTTCGGACTTTCAAACATGCGTCCATCTTGCAAGCCCGCTATGTGATAGCATTAAAGTTACATTAAAAAAGAAAAACTTTCCAAAAAATAAAGTAACATATTTTATTGTTTTAAATTGTAAAAACCCCCAACCCCACCGTACATGCACATATGAACAACAGTTTTGCTACACATGTTGGTCATCGCCATGCAGAGGGCGGGGTTGTGGGTTTAACCACTTGCTGACTGGGTTGTTTACACCCCCTTCCTGTCCAGGCCATATTTCAGTATTCAGCTCTGCGGTACTTTGACTGACATTTATTCTGCCATGGAACGCTGTACTGAAATTAATTTTATGCCATTTCTTGGGGACAGATAGAGCTTTCTTTAGGTGGTATTTAATCACCACTGCGGGTTTTATTTTTTACTATATACCAAAAAAAGTACAGAAAAAAACTGTTTTCCCTTTATTAGGTTAGGAAACATTTATTATTACCCAATTTTTTGGTAAAATATAAAAGGAGGCACGGTGGGTAAATGGACACCAAACATGTCAAGCCTTAAAATTGCGCACCCCCGTGAAATCGCAAAAAAAAAAAAAAAACTACCATACCCACACTTGGCCATAGGCGACACTTAAAAGATTTTACAGCTCATCAATTTAGTGTTATCAGTGATTGATGGTTCTAAAAAAAAAAAAAAAAACGTTTGTGGGGTTTTTTTGTGAGTGTAAATTTTTTTTTTACGCTTAACTTTATTTTTATCACATAGGGGGATAAGACTCCCCCTATGTGATATCAAACTACAGTGACAGGTCCTCTTTATGGAGACATCAGGGGTCCCTGAGACCCCTAATGTCACCTGGGGACCCCAAAAGAAGCTAATGAAGCAGAGATCTTATCAGCTTCTCTCTGGCTTCTGTAGCCAGAGAGTGACAGCAGAATGCGGAAGTGATGTAGTAAACATCACTTCCTGCATTCAGAGAGCGGAGGGAGATCGTGTACTGATCTCCCTCCGTTCTCTGTACTTGGAGCCACACTGCTGGTCCCGAGTCGGACGCACGGGTTTGCGGGGACGGCAAGGAGAGGTAAGGGGGTGCACAGAGGGATGCATCATACAAGCGATTGGGTGTCTTTACCAGGGACTTTTCAGTAAGGAGTGCAATAACGTCCACAACTGGTTAAATTTTGGTCTTTGTTTTCTAAATATAAGGCTTATGCTAAAAACATAAAGTAATTTATATGTATTGTCCAAGAGAAATCATCTGACTAACTTTAACTTGTGGGTTTACATTTTTAAAGCTGGCATGTGATTGGTTGCTCTGAGTAACATGTAATATTAATTTCTATTAGTTAAAGTATGAGGCCCCTCAGTAGAAATGGGTAGTGTCTAAGGCAGGGGTGCCCATTAGGTAGATTGTGATCTACCAGTAGCTCTCAAAGCTGATGCTGGTAGATCAGGAAGGGTGTGAATGGCGGCCCCTTTATTCCATTTTGGTATATTTATTTAGCTGTGCACACATGATTACCTATTAGCCTGGGTCTGCTTAGCCATGCTCCCTGACACCTTTCTGGTGGATACTGGTGGTTGAAGTGCTATGCATTACATCAAAGAATATTAGTTTACACAGCCTGTTGCACTACACTGTTTGCAAAATACAGCAAGGTGAGCCAGGAGTGAGAGCAAGGAGAGACAGACAGGAAAGAGAGAGAGGAGAGACAGCCAGGAGGATGAGCAACGAGAGACAGCCAGGAAGGAGGGCGAGGGAGGTTTTTTTTTTCGTTGGTAGATCTCATGTAGCTCGTCATTTGAAAAGTATATCTTAACACAAAAAATTGTGGAAACCCCTGGTCTAAGGACTGATTTTATTTCTTTCGTTTATCTATTTTATAAAGTTTTGGCACCCTTTTCCTGCTCTTTAATTGTTTGTTTGTTTTTTATCCACATATACAGTGTCACAAGAAACTACCTTGACTGGCTAACTTCCATTCCTTGGGGGAAGTACAGTCAAGAGAACTTGGATCTGCGGAGAGCAGGGGACGTTCTGGAGGAAGATCACTATGGAATGGAAGATGTCAAAAAAAGAATCCTGGTGAGTATTCTAGCGATATCTCCTTATATTTAACCCCTTCATGACTGAGGCCTTTTTTTTTCTTAATGTTTTGCACCCATGTTATATTCCACATTATAGGCCTGAAAAGTACTTAAAACACCCAAATATTATATATTTTCTGAAAGCCAAGACCCTATAGAATAAAATGGTGGCAGTTGCACGATATTAGCGCAACTGCTTATCAAACCCCAAAATTTTGTGAAAAATGCACTTAAATGCCCCAAAACACTAACATTTTTTTTCATAAAATATAAAAGATGAGGTTACAACGAGTAAATAGATACCCAACATGCCCAGGTTAAAAATTGTGTGCGTCCGTGAACCAGCGACAAAATTCAGTACCCCAAAAAATCCATAGACGAGCCCCCACAGGTCATCAGTTTTAGAGATACTCAAAATCACTGGCCCTAGATGACGTGTGCAGCGATGTTCAACATGTGCTACACATGTGTTTGTCATTTTTGTTATACGTAGGCGCACCCAACGCATGTTTACGTAAAGACGCTCAGGGGCGGGGGAACTTTTTTTTAAAAAAATGTAAATTTTTACATTTAATGTCAATTTTAAAAACTTTTTTTTGTTTTTTTTATTGCTATCGCATAGGCAGGCTTACAAGCCCCCAATGTGATAGCAGCTGGTGGTGACACTCCTAAATAAGCTATTGAAGTGCAGATCGCACTTCAGTAGCTTATAGCTGGGCTTCAGGAGCCCAGCACTGACAGCTATGGGACCGGAAGTGATGCAATCTGCATCGCTCCCGGTCCCATAGAACGGGGAGGGGATCGACGAACGGAGGTTCGTCCATCTCCTCCCCGGCTTGCCGCCAACTGGCCCATAGAAGTGATCTGGCGCCCGCTGAGCCACCAGAATCGCTTCTACTGTAAAGCCGACAGTCGGCTTTACAAATTTAAACAGTCTGTTTAAACAGCCCCGATGCCAGCGACGTACACTGTACGTCGTTGGTCATGAAGGGGTTAAAGAATTTTTTTTAAAACAAACACTAAAGGAGCAGTGGTGCACTTCACTTGGCTTAAATGTATGAAAACAGCAGATCATTAGCAGTTAAAACCTTCATTTTGCTGCTGTTTGTTCCTATATTTTATGGTACGGTGTTTTTATATTTTTACAGGAGTTCATAGCCGTGAGTCAACTACGAGGAAGTACTCAGGGGAAGATTCTTTGCTTTTACGGCCCACCTGGAGTGGGTAAAACTAGCATTGCCCGTTCCATTGCGCGTGCATTGAACAGGGAGTACTTTCGCTTTAGTGTAGGAGGACTGACTGACGTGGCTGAGATTAAGGGTCACAGGTAAGGGATTTTTGTATGTCTCTCAATGAATTGTTCGAATGAATAATGCTATATTTATGAAAATTATTTACCTACAACAGCGTAATTTACTAAGCTGGTGCAGTTGTAGCGGACATTAACGGAGAACTATGAGGTGAGTGATTTTCACTCATCCTCATAGTTCTAGCCGACCTGTGACAATGAGACTGTCACAGGTCGGCTCAGTAGATCGGGAAGTGAGCGAACACATACCGGCGTTTGCTCACTTCTCTATCCTGTCACGGCTCTCTGCCGTGACAGGGGAGGGACTGGATTCCCCCCCTCTCCGCTCCGATCCTCCAGCGCTGACTGGCGGAACGGACGGGGGAGGGGGCGGGTACAGCTGGCTCTGCCTCTAGATAGGCAGAGCCAGCTGTCACTCACGCAGCTGGGCGGATCCGGACATAATTGTCAGGATCAGTTTCAGCTGCAGCATCTCAGTATACCACGAGCTGTAGATCACGGTATACTGAGCTTAGGATGACGGGAGGACGCTAGTTTGTGTCCTCCCGTTACCCTTAGGAGAACTATGAGGAAAAGCCCTAACCCCATAGTTCTCCTTTTATGAATTGGTTGGGTAGATCAGCAGATCAGCATCTGCAGTCTAGGAGCCCCCTCTTCCAATTTCTTCTTTTTACTACTTTTCCTGAAAAAGAACCTAATATATTTTGTACATTACATCATGCATTCCTTTTGTATGAGCCTCTTCTACTCCTATACAGCAGAAATGGGAGAGGGAGGGGCCGCACAAGGGGGCAGTTAAGTACTGGATTAGATGACGGGAAAAATTTGATAGAGAACCAATCTCATCAGTATGCTGCTTCACATTTATTTTTCAGTCATAGACTGGTTGCAAGGAAGTGGTCTAGCTAAATTATTTCTTTGTAGTTGAAAAAAATGTCGGGTCACCATTGTAGCTTTGCTGTCTTGTAGGGTTATGTAAAGCTCAGGGCTGGATGGACAGAAATAGAAACCCTTTTGATAGGTAAAATAACAGGATCTGCCTAGTTGAAAAGAGACTTTCTATGATCTGTAATGATGTGACACACCCACAACACTACTGGTAGCCACCTGAGGAGGTCGATTGGTAAAACGAGCTCAGGAGCAGCAGGTTATTTATGACAATTTAAGAGGTACTTTTTACTAATATATTATTATATTGTACAGAACTCTCGTATAATAACTGTTGTTCATGAAAAACATTGTCGGCTTACTTTAATAGGCACGTTATGCAGAGTGCTTTAGCCCATACTAACCAGTCATCTTACACTAATCTGACTCAAGTAAACTGAAATCTGACTGGTTGCTCACTTCAAAATCATTTAGATTTGCACTGCTCAACTAGTCCACAAGATTCTACAAGGTACAGTATATCAACTAGTTACATAGCAGGGCAGGAAGGTTTCAGCATTCTGGTGAGGTTAGACTGTTGAAGGCTGGTCTCTGGATGATTTTTCATTAGCCACCACTGCTTTTTCCATAATGTTGTTAAACGAGTCCAGATTAAGTTATATTGTATACAAGCAAGGAGCCTGTAAATGTTCAAGTAAGGGAAACCCCCCATTATTTAGTACAAGGATTATTACAACCCATTGAAATTGAATGCTTTTAATTCCCTCTCACAGGAGAACTTATGTTGGGGCCATGCCAGGGAAAATCATACAGTGCCTGAAAAAGACAAAGACAGAAAACCCCCTTATTCTTATTGATGAAGTAAGTTTCAGAAAAATGCATTAAATGATCAACGCGCACATGAATTTCTAATTGGATACAGTTGAAGTCATCATTTTTGCCATATGCTTGATTTGCAGTGCGGGTGTAGACTTCGTTTGGTATTCATTTTGTGAATCTCCAGATCTATTGTTTGATAATGAACTTTTTTTCAGGACAAATGTAAAACTTTACTAGAAAGAAAATCTTGGGTAGAAAGCCTAAGCCCTCATTCACACAGGAATCGACCCGCACGTACAGCTTCACTATGGGGCTACGCGGCCGTACACTAACCCCCCCCCGCACACCTCAAGTGCAGGTCTGTAGGGGGACGTGCAGGGCGCGTGAGCGTAGGGGGTGTACGGCCGCGTAGTCCCATAGAGAAGGACAGGGGCTGCGTACTAATTACACACAGCACCTGTCCTTCCCGGGAGCTGCCCGATACGGCCCTGCACGCAGCACGGAGCTGTACGTGTGGGTCGATTCCTGTGTGAATGCGGGCTAAACGTCACAACACCGCAAATGTATGGAGGTGTGATCTGATCCCGCAGTTAGAAAATGGGTATGCTTTCTAGTTCTATCATAGGAGAAAGATTATATGCGTTGTGTCTCCATGAAGGAGATTTATTGATTTCTGGTGTGTTTTCTTGGAGAGGACTAGGGAAGGATGACATTAGGCTGTCGGACAGTAAATGTCGGACAGTGCTTTCTGTGAACCACTCTTTATGATGCTGTTTTTAATTTAAGAGGAGGAAAGTGGTGAGATGTCAGTTCTGCTGTCCTGGGAAGTCTTTCTTTACCTCTTGGTTTAAAATTTTACAATTGATTTTAATCTTTACAGGTGGATAAACTTGGCCGTGGGTACCAAGGTGATCCATCCTCTGCTCTCCTTGAGCTTCTGGATCCAGAACAGAACGCAAATTTTCTGGATCATTACTTGGATGTTCCTGTTGATTTGTCTAAGGTAATTTGTCTATAGTTTTTGGAAAGTGTATAAATACGTAATGATCAAGTATTTACACTGCTCAGCCATAGCATTCTAACCACCCTCCTAATATTTAGTAGGTCCCCCTTTCGCCGCCAAAACAGCCCTGCCCCGTGAAGGCATAGACTAAACCTAGACCTCTGAAGGTATGCTGTGGTATCTGGCACCAATCTGTCAGTAGCAGATCCTTTCATTTCTGTATGTTGTGAGGTGGGGGGTCTTCATAGATCGGACTTGTTTTTCCAGCATATCCCACAGATGCTCGATTGGATTGAGATCTGGAGAATTTGGAGGCCAAGTCAACCTGATTATTGTGTTCCTCAAACCATTCTTTAACCATTTTTGCAGTGGCAGGGCAGAGTATCGTGCTGAAAGAGGCTATTGCAATCAGGGAATACCATTTCCATTCACAGGTGTACTTGGTCAGCGACAACGTTTAGGTAGATGGTATGTACTACGCAGCCCCATATACATCAAACTGTGATTCACTGTGTGTTCAGTAAACAATGAAGAGATCGCTGGCACTCCCAAAACACTGTGCGTCGAATTTATAAAAACTGGAGCAGACAAAATCTGGAGCAGCTGTGCATAGCAACCAATCAGCTTCTATCTTTCATTTTCAACTCTTAACTGAACGGACTGAAGAGAGAAGCTGATTGGTTGCCATGGACAACTGCTCCAGATTCTGTCTGCTCCAGTATTGATACATTCCCCCGTGTGTTCGGACACCTTTCTGTCGGAACCATTATTAACCTTTTCAGCAATCTGAGCTGAGGTAAGTCTTCTATTAGATTGGACTGCACGAGCCAGCCTTTGCTCCCCATGTGCATCAATGAACCTTGGCCGCCCAAGACCCTCTTGCCGGTTCACCGGGTTTCCTTCCTTGGAACACTTTGGAAGATCCTGACCACTGCAGACTGAGGACATCCCACAAGAGCTGCAGTTTTGGAGTTGCCCGAACCCAGTTGTATAGCCATCACAATTTAGCCCTTGTCAAAGTTACTCAAATTCCTCAACTTGCCCATTTTATTTCTGCTTCCAACACATCAACTTCAGCAACAAATTGTTCACTTGCTGCCTAACATATCCCACCCACTTCCAGGAGCCATTGTAATGACAATGTTATTCACTTTGCCCGTCGGTCATAATGTTATGGCTGATTGGTGTATATTCTGTGCTAGTTAAAATTAAGTTGCTAAAATATTTATGAAATGTAACTTTCTATTTAATATTTGAAAGTTTGACCTATTCTGTTTTATATGAGATTTCCATATTTAGGGTGTTGATGACCTTTTGTCATACTTGCATTGTTCTTTTATATGTTCTATATAAATCCCTCCCAGGTCCTCTTTATCTGCACAGCCAATGTTACAGAAACTATTCCAGAGCCTCTCAGAGATCGTATGGAGATTATCAATATATCTGGCTATGTAGCCCAAGAGAAATTAGCCATAGCAGAGGTAAGTTCTATCCTGAATATATCATATTTTTGATAGGGGGGCAGCCTCAACTGGCAATGGCAGCAGTAAACCATACACTAGACAGGCATACACAGGAACAGTCCAAGCAGGTTTGTCTTGCACTTTTATTAAGCAAAGCAGTAAACAAACACAGTTCAGTGCAGGAGGTCCATATTTACAGCAAGTTCATAGCATAAAATAAACAAAACATCTGTTTGTCCAAGCTACTAGCTAAACGTTTCTGAGTAACAAGGTGCCACTAATGGGTTCCCCAAAACAAATAGGCAGACTATTTAGTGTTTTATTGAATTTCCTGAAGTCTTTGCAGAACCTTGTGCTGTCACCTGACCTACAGATGAGCACTACTGGACTTGATCACTTGTTGTAAGACTCCTCAGTAATCTCAAGGGGTAACATTATCTGTAGCTCTTTTCAAATGGCTTTTCTCTGAGGTCCAGGATACCCTATAAGATGTTGACTTTATTTGTAAGTGAGGTTCCCTTACAGTGCCATGGTAAATGACATTCGTTCAACCAGGTAATTCTGAAAATACCTATTCATTTTTGTCCACTCGCTCACCTCCTGTATCTTGAGTATCGGACAAAAGTTCTCTGACATCCTAACCTCGCTTCATAATAAGAGCCTCCTGATGCTGTTTTTTTTTTTTGGTTAACTTGATATATATTTGGAGGGGCTTTCTCTTTTTGGGCTGGTATACCTGGCAGTTGACATTTTCGATGTGATCTCGCAGGTGCCCTGCCACTTTGCTAGACATGTACTCTCTATAGTGGGCACCAAACAAAAGACTCTCTCTGTTAAAGGCTTTGATTCTAGGAGAGCTGTTATAATCTCTGACCTGCACCGCTTGGGCTTGCTGCATACAAACTATGGATATGACTGCTGCTATCTTATCCTGAACTTTTGTGACACCCGGCCTGTTGCTTCCATGTGTACTGGTCTATGTCCAGGAGTCTCCAGAGACCTATACCGTACAAAAGTTCAAATGGGTAAAACTCTATGCTATGCACTTGTCAAATTGGTATCCCGCAACGTTCCTTTCCAAAAATCTTCCTGCATCGGTATATCTGATAACTGGCACTGGGGCAGTTTACTTCCTAACCATAAATTGTTTTGGGAAGTTGTCACGTACTGCTAACTTAGGGGTGTCAACAGTATTACACTGTAAGCAAATGTGTAGCAAGGTCTTAACCACACCCATGACATGCTTTACAGTTCATTAGCTGTCTACACTGAGAGTGCATACAGTAGTCTTTAGCATCACCATCTATTACAGTACTCCCATTCTGTCTGAGCCAAGTTTGGCTGGGTCCACCAGACTGACATGGACCAATGTGATGAGGCTTCCATAATCTAATAATGCTTCCACCCAATGTCAGTCTTATGTTATAGGATGTATTTGCCTTCCGGTTTTAGTTCCTAGGTGTGCTGCAAAGACAGGCTTGGCAAATAGTGACATATGCCTCGCCAGGACATACTCCATAGGCGCATGTAATATGGGGGAATTGAAAGCCACATGTCCCAGTCCTTGGCACCACCAGCACCTAATATGCCTTTACCTCTCTCATGGAAGAGACTCCTTTTGGGCTAGGAGGCCATTTATATTTGGAAAACATTCTTACCCTAGGCTTATGTTTTCCTGTTTTCAGGGGTTACTGGCATGGAGGGCCGATCCCAGAAATGGGACCAGCTCATCTACACTCTTGGGTTGCTCCACAATCTGAGCAGGCTTGAGCACCTCCAGTTGCAACAGCTTGTTTAAAAGGTGGAACAAATAATATACAATCTGGGACATTGCATGTTTCTCAGGGGTACAGCCCTATGGAAACACATGCTGTGCTGCACCCATGGTAGCTTTAAACCTGTCTAGGATTTCACCTTTGCGTTTGGGTAACTCCTTGGCGTCCTACCTATAGTTGTAAGTCAAAATAGGCCATTGGGGCTTGCCTGTTTAAAAATGGTTCTAGCACATCAGCTCAATTCTCCTGCGGTAGTTGTTCATGTTTAGTAACTCTTCAAGAGATGCAGACATAGGCTTTAGGATCATCCTTCGCAGAAATTTTTCACAAAGCGCTCTGCTCAAGGTGCAGAAATCAGCCCCTGATCCAATATGTGCATCTCTAACAGACTAACATGTTGCTGCTGTTGGGCTACAGTGAGCTGTTGCATCTGCTGGCCGGTTAAGCAAATGTGCCAGCATTATGCTGGTTAGCAAGATTGTTTTTTTTTTTTTTACAAGATGCAAAACTCAATTTACACTATAAATAAATCACAAATCCTAGACATTGTAAAAAATAGCACAGAAAAGTCCCATTCTCTACATAACCAAAGCCTACTGTTTTTCTCTACAGAGGTATCTGGTGCCGCAGGCACTAACATTGTGTGGGCTCGATGAAGGGAAGGCTCAAATCACATCTGATGCTCTCAATGTATTGATCAAGCAGTATTGCAGGGAGAGTGGAGTACGGAACTTGCAGAAACAAGTAGAAAAGGTGGGTAAGATTTCAACTTGGGAAATGTAAAATTATAAGTTATGTTAGTTTAAGAGGAACTAACTTGAGAGACAAACATTGGAGATAAGTGACATTGTAATTGGCTGTCTTTTATTCACTTAGGTCCTTCGGAAGGTTGCCTACAGGATTGTAAATGGTGAAGCTCAGTCTGGTAATGTAACGCCATCCAACCTTCAGGACTTTGTTGGAAAGCCCATTTTCACTGTGGACAGGATGTATGAAATCACCCCACCTGGGGTTGTGATGGGCCTAGCTTGGACTGCTATGGGTGAGAAGCAAAAAATTCCATTGCAGCATTGCTTGTTGTTATTGGTTCTATTCAGGTTTGTAAAACTGGGTGTTAAAACTGCAATTACTTTCAAACATCAATGAGACCCAGCTAATGGAACACAGTGGCTCACTGTGACCTTTTGCATTGTATACATAAACCATTGCTATTTCCACAATTCACTTAGGGTGGAATTGTAACATAGATGTATTGCATATTTTTGTTGTACAAGACTCTGACATTAAGGGAAGTTTATTTCATATCCCAATGACAGCCACATCACTAACCACTATTTAGTGAACTCATCTGGTTATATGTAGTTTGCCTACACTGCACGCCCCCCGC
This sequence comes from Nanorana parkeri, assembly GCF_000935625.1. Classification (NCBI taxonomy): domain Eukaryota; kingdom Metazoa; phylum Chordata; class Amphibia; order Anura; family Dicroglossidae; genus Nanorana; species Nanorana parkeri. Next base: position 1,164,191 of record NW_017306680.1, read on the forward strand.
CGTGTTTCCCGGGCTCCGCTGCCCCCTCCTACGGGCCCGGCATCTTGGGCGTGGTTGGGAAGCTGGGGAGGAGAGTAGAGAACGTACGTTGACCGATCTCCTCACTGCACTGTGACCAGGATCGATGCAGATTACATCACGTCCGGTCCCATAGCTGTCATTACTCAGATCCTGAAGCCCAGCAATAAGCTATGGAGTCTGCACTTCAGTAGCTTATTTAAAATGGAAAGGTGATGCTAGGGGTCTTTTGGACCCCCAGTATCACCTTAAAGAGTACCTGTCACTGCCATTAAGCTATCACATGGGGGACTTGTAAGCCTCCCTATGTGATTGCAATTATAGTAAAAAAACAGAAACCGTTTTTAAATGGAAAAAAAATTGAAAGTCCCCCCCCCCGCTCTTCACATAAACGTATCGGGTGCGCCTTCGTATGAAATCGACGATTGTGCTACACATGTGTATCACCGTGCTTGCCAGAGTGAGAGTAATAATTCTAGGGCCAATATTTATGCACATCCCTAAACTGATGACCTGTAGGGGCCTTTAAAACGTAGTCTATGGACTTTTTGGGGTACTGAATTTTGTTGCAGTTTCATGGACGCACACAGTTTTTAACCTGGGCTTGTTGGGTATCTATTTACTTGCTGTAACCTCATCTTTTTTTATTGTATTAAAAAAAATGAGTATTTTATTGTGTTTTGGGGCATTTAAGTGCATTTGTCACTAAATTTGGGGGTTTGATGATAAGTTGCGCTAATATCATGCAACATAAAAATTTGCAACTGCCGACATTTTATTCTATAGGGGGTCTTAGCTTTCAGAAAATATATAATGTTTTGGGTTTAAAGTACTTTTCAGGCCTAAAATGTGTATTATAAAAAGGCCTTGGTCATGAAGGGGTTAAAGAAAAAATACAGTCCCTACGGTCAAACATGGTAGAGGTTCACTGATGTTTTGGGGTTGCTTTGCTGCTTCAGGCACTGGATGTCTTGGCATTATGAAATCTGAAGACTACCAAAGAATTCTGGGGTGCAATGTAGGGCCCAGTGTCAGTAACTTGGGTCTTCGTCAGAGGCCATGAGTCTTACAGCAGGACAATGACCCAAAGCACACATCAAAAAGCACCCAAAAATGGTTTCAGACAAAGTGATGGAGATTAATGGACTGGCCAGCAATGAGTCCAGATCTGCATTCCAAAGAGCACCTGTGGAGAGATCTCAAAACAGCAGTTGGGAAAAGGAACCCTTCCAATCTGAGAGACCTGGAGCAGTTAGTGAAAGAAGAGTTCTCTACAATCCCTGTAGAGAGGTGTAAGAAACTCATTGATGGTTACAGGAAGCGATTTGATTTCAGGTTTTTTTTTCCAAGAGCTGTGCTACCAAATATTGAGGGTGCCAATAATTTTGTCCAGTCCATTTTTGGAGTTTTGCGTGGAATTTGTCAGATTTTGGCTTTTTTTTTTTCCTTCACCTTTTTGTGTCATACCAATACAAACAAAAGAAATAAACAACATGAGAATGCCTAAACATTTGTAATTGCAACAATCTTCTGCAGGGGTGCCAATATATTTGGCCGTGACTTTGTGTGTGAGATTATATATATATATATATAAATCAGCTATCATTTTTTTTATATTTTACATGGCCTCTGCCTTTAGAAAATATATTATTGTTTGGGGGTTTGAAGTCATTTTCTACTTAAAATAAGATTTTAATGTGTATGAAAAAAAAAAAAATTGCTCCGGTACTAAGGCGGTTAAACGATTTTACCAGCCCATTAGTTTGGGGGTGGTACACTGAGGTGCATAGGTAATTTTCAACAACCAACAGCTCTTTGGTAATCTTTAAAGAGGAACTTTACCCATATCTTTAAAATAACAAAGGCACCTTTTAGAAATGTTTACTAATGACAATCTATAAACATACTTCAGGGGTGTGGAATTCCTATCGCCCGACGCCCGGGACAGGCAGTGTCGGGCGAAATTAGTTTTTTTTTCTACATTTAGCACGGCTGCGGGCAAGCAGCACGGCTAAATGTAGTGTGGGAGCCGCTTCGTACAAGTGGTTTTGAACGGCTGTACAGCCGTCCAAAATCACTTGTAACGAGCCTTAATCTCACTCCCCTTGCTCCCCCTCTCCTTTCTCTATCTATCTCCGGCGGCCGGCCATGTACCTCTCCCGGCTGTCTCTAGCTGCACGCTGGCTTCTTTTCTGCCCTGGTCTTCGGGGTCCCCCCCTCTTGTGGGGGACCAGGCAAATTAGATTAGGTTACAGCACGGAGCAAAGAACGCTTCTTTGCTGCGTGTGTGTGCAGTGATACAGGAATCCTGTCACAAGAGAACAAGCACAGTACTGTGCTAGAACTCCTGTGTTGGAGGTGACAGGGTCAATAAAGAGAGCCTGTCACCTCCAAATGCTTTCACACAGGGGCTTGTTAGCCCTTGTGTAATAGCAATAAAGTTAAGTAAAAAAATAAATGAGAATTAACCAATATTAAATAACCAATATTACAAAGTTTAAAAAAATAAAATAAAAACCCCGCTGCACCCACCATCTGCATGCATGGGGTATTGTGTGTGACTGGAGTGGGCGATCCGTTACCGCACAGCAATTGTGCACAAAATCGTGTGGATGGCCTAACGGTCTCAGAATCACATACCACCGCCGATCACACTGGCGGTGCCATTATTGTCTAATGGCACCCCAGTCACGCCTGGCAGATTGCGCGGTTTCCCGCCACAATACCGCCCGTGCAATCGGACATAATCACGGTTGGAAACACTGCATGGTGCTTGTTGCGAAAAAAGGTACATGTACCTTTTTTCAGTGATTGCCACACGGATGTAACTCCACTGAAATCAATGGGGCCGCGTGGCAACTGCTGCATGCAACCGCACACGATCGCCCAAGTCTGCACCAGCCCTAAAGGGTAAATTCACTTTCCCAAGTAATTTGGAAAAATGGAATTACCTGCTCAAATCTTGCCCCCTCCCGCTATACTTACCTTTCAGGGAACGGTCCTTCCCATCTGCCAATATGGGTGTACTATCTGTAATTGTGCCATGTATTCTGAATTTCGCTCGCAAATTGCAAGCACTCGTTGGTCTGCGCAGTCACCTGACGCCACTGACCAATGAGAAGCTCTTCTTGACACTGCTAAATACGATTTTGGGTAAAATTATTTTTTTTGTATCCGGACAAGTAGATTGTCATGAGGGACAAGTAGATGGGGCCCCCGCTTTAGTCCTTGGACGAGTAGTTTTTTCATAAATGTCCACACCCCTGATACTTCAAGATAATTGTAGGATTTTCTGCGTGAAGTGGTGCATTATCTGACAGAAATGCAGGGGTGCCAATATTTTTGCCCATGACTGCAGACAACCTAGGACACATTACTGATTTTTCTGTGTCTAAAAATCTTTAAAAAGCCTCTTTTCTTAGTAAAGACAGTTTGCTTGTTCTGAATTTACCTGATGTTGGTAAATAGGGAATTCTATATTATAAAAATGTTGTAGTATATGGCTATAGATTATATGTTTGGCAGTTAAGTGAGTGTGGGCTTATACAATCCTTTAACGCTGCAATTTTTTTTTTATAGGCGGTTCTACCTTGTTTATTGAGACCTCTCTTCGACGTCCATTGGCCAAAGAAAGTAAAGATGGTTCCCTTGAAGTAACGGGACAGCTTGGGGATGTTATGAAGGAAAGTGCCAAGATTGCATACACATTTGCACGTGCCCTCCTGATGAAGAAACAACCAGATAATGATTTCTTGGTTACCTCTCACATTCATTTGCATGTTCCAGAGGTAAGAGTTACTTTTTAAATGTGCCGGTATTAACTATGAAAATGTATAGAGGTGCACCGAAATAGAAATGTAAAAACCGAAATAATAAAAAAAATTGGAAGGCCGAAACCGAAAATATATTTTTTTTATATTTTATTTTTATTTAGATTTATAAACTTTTTAATTTTTCTATTTTTATTCCTTTTTTTAATTAAATATTTGTATTTTTTTCTTTTTAGGGGCTTTGGGAAATATTAGGGGTCTAAACAGACCCCTGATATTTCCATTTTAAATTAGAAAAAGAGATTGAGAACACAGTCTCAATCTCTTTTTCTGTATCCGCTGTAATCAATGAACAGGAATCCTCTGAGTGTTCCTGTTCATTGATAGCTTGAGAACATTGTGTGTTTACTATACCTACAATTATGAATGAACAGGAGGTAATGATGTAGATCACTTCCCATTCATTCATAATTGAGGATATAGTAAACATACCATGTCCTCAATTAAGTACAAACACTCAGCGATCACTGACACTGACACGCTGTCACAGGAGGCTGAGCGATTAGTGCAGAGAGGAGAGCTCAGTCTCCTGTGACAGCGTGGGCTGTCTCCGCCTCCACACCGCTCTGCCGGACTGTGATAGGCGGCTGAACGAGGTGGGAGGAGAGACACCGGCCACTCGCATCGCTCTCCTCCCGCAGCGCTCGGCCGGTTGTCACTTTCTCTCCTCCCCGCTGGGACACAGAACAGCGCCCAGCGGGAAGGAAAGAAATCGGGGATGTGCCGATGTATCGGCAGGAAAATGGCACTTTCGGCATTCAGCCAAAAGTGCCATTTTCGGCCGATATGTTTGGGCGGCTGATATATCGGTGCATCCCTACTAATGATAATTGTTAAATAATTTTGATGTTGCGGTAATAAACTCTAGAAACCAGTAGTACTGCAAAAATCCTCACTGCTCCGATTCTGCAGCCCAGCCCACGCTGGGGGGGATTTATCAAAACTGGAGCAGATAAAATCTGGAGCAGTTGCCCATGGCAACCAGTCAAACTCTCTTCAGTTTGTTCAGTTAAGCTTTGACAATGAAAGGGAGAAGCTGATTGGTTGCCATGCACAGCTGCTCTAAATTTTGTCTGCTCCAGTTTTGATAAATCCCCCTCGCTATATTTCCCCCACACGTGCAGGTTGTAAAGTGTGTGCTCACCATGCATGAACGGAAACCAGAGAATAACCACACTCCGCAAGATGCAAGCGATGAATCCTGTGTTGATGCAAAATCAAGTGTACATCCCAGCAAGCTCCCCAGACCAGAGAGCAAACTCCTCTCGCATGTTTCACCAACGTGGCTTACTCATAGAGGTCTCCTCTATGAGTAAGCCACATTCGTGAAACCTGAGAGGAGTTTGCACAGAATTTATTGTTTGTATCTTGCGGAGAGCACTAAACTCTAGAAACAGTTCTAAGAGTAGAGCCTTGGTGCCCATCCTGCAGTCTGAGGGCCACATGCAGCCATGTGGTACTTGGTGTGTGGCCCTTTGCAGATGGCAGTCGATAAAGGGAGTGAGCGCATCAATTTTACAAGGGGCTGTAATAACGATCTCTTGCAATGTTTCTTAAGCCGTTCCCGCATTCCCCATGTAAAGACCCCTACATTGTTCTGTTGTCTGATGTGGTTTACATGCAATGTTACATCTTCACTGGGCATTAGTAGATTCATACTTTTTCACTAGAAATTCACTTTAATTTTGTTTTTTGATAAGGGCACCTTTTTAACATACCAGAAATATCAATGTGGGAGTCATGCAATTAAAACCAAGGTTGTTGTACTATATTTACACAAAGTTAAATAGATAATTTTTACTATTAATAGAACAAGCCTTGCCAACATGCTTTTAATGTTAACTTATGCCAAATTATATTTCTCTTCTCAGGGTGCTACACCAAAGGATGGCCCTAGTGCAGGTTGCACTATTGTTACCGCTTTTCTTTCTTTAGCTTTGGGACATCCTGCTCGCCAAAATGTGGCTATGACTGGAGAGGTGTCGTTGACTGGAAAAATCCTACCTGTAGGCGGTATCAAAGAGAAAACTATAGCTGTGAGTATGACAAAAAATAAAAGTAACTCAAAGCTCAAGTCTCAAAATGTCCACACTCACCCACTGCTTGTATCACTGGAACAATAGAAACACTATATGTACTCTGAGAATGCTGAGATGTTAGAACAGGAAAGCAGCAGCAGCTGCACCAAAGTCAAAATTCGTAGGACCTTGTTCAGAGGTAGTAAAAGGTCCACAAGGCATTACACATATAACAGACCATACATTTTTTTATATTGTCTCTACATAAAGCTGGTATTTAGGTTGTGGCTAGGTGCTGGTAGACTGAATTATTAACCCCTTCATGACTGAAGCCTTTTTTTCATTTTTAGTACCCATGTTATATTCCACATTTTAGGCCTGAAAATTACTTAAAACCCCCCAACATTATATATTTTCTGAATGCCAAGACCCTATAGAAACCACGTGACCTAAAGCTCAGTATGCCGCGAACTACAGCTCGCGGTATACTGAGACACTGCAGCCGGGACGGATCCCAACATTACTGTCGAGATCCACCCAGCTGGGTGATTGACAGCTGACTCTGCCCATCTAGAGACAGCTGTACCCGCCCCCTCCACTGTCTGTTCCGCCAGTCAGCGCTGGAGGATCGGGAAGGGGGGGGAATCCATGCGGGGAGCTGTGAGTGACGGTCACGGCTCTCTGCAGGGACAGGATCGAGAAGTGAGCGAGCGACGGTATGTGTTCACTCCCAGATCTATTGAGCCGACCTGTGACGGTTTCATTGTCACACGTCGGCTCGAACTATGAGGATGAGTTTTTCACTCGCCTCATAGTTCTCCTTTTTAAGGATTATTTTTGCTCCATATTTTCAAGCCGCAGCTCACGTTCCACCCACCATTGCATTGTTTTTCTCTACCTTTGCTGTATTCTTTGTAATGTCAAAATCCAGCAGTGACAGCAAAATATCAGAACGGCTGCACCACAGAACTTGGGCACAATAACAAAAGGAAATTAAAATGTGTAAATTATTTATAAGACATGGCTGTAAACGTACAAGTGCATTGGCTGCCCAACAGCAGTCGAGCCTTTCCATATGGTGGATTCCACCCATTGCCTGCAGCTTATTCCATCTAGTGTGCATGCATAGAGTGTAATGGCTCTCCAGGCATTTGGTAAGTAATTTATAATTCATCAGGAAGGGTTTGGGTATATAGTTATTATTTTAGGAAGCCTTTAATGGCCTTCAACCCAATGAAGAGCAACTTATAATAAAGTATATCTCTTTGCAGGCAAAAAGAGCAGGTGTCACCTGTATCATCCTCCCGACAGAAAATAAGAAAGATTATTATGACTTGGCCGAGTTCATCACTGAAGGACTAGAGGTGCATTTTGTTGAACACTATGAAGAGATCTACGACATTGTGTTTCCAGCTCCCTGATACCACCCCTATCCAGGATCATTAATTTCGGTGTCAACCACTGGAATAGCATGCATGATATTGCTGCTGAGCAGCCCAAATTTATTATGGCTTAATTTACTCTTTGCCTTAGTACATATGGTATTAATTTAGTAAATTAAAGAAATTATTAAAACATTTTAACTACAATTTGTACTGAAGTATTGGCTATTCTGTTTCCCGATCACTATGTGGTATATTTGTAAAAGCAGGACCAAGATTATTCTATTTAGAAGCCCAACTCTTGAACAATAAATGTGTGTTATTAGCCATGTTTCAGACTATGTGATAATCCATTCTTATTCTAAAGTGTATACATTTCTTCTGCAATACCTGTTATTTGGTTAAAAAGAAGAAAAGTATTTGACAACTAATGGGTTTTTTGTTTTTTACTGGAAAAGTATGAACCCCTTCCTGGATTTGTTTCCCCCAGTCATCTTCCAGGACAGCCATCGAGATATAGGCTCCGCCTGCCTGCAACAGGAAACACATCAACCACATTAAATAAATAGACTCCTCCTTCCATCCCAAGTCAGTTTTTTTGTGTTTCCGCCGGCTACACAGGGACATCGTAATGTTTGTTGTTTTCAGGGCTCATGTTTGTTTGCCTTAGGGCTGAGCCTACCCTGCTATGCGTTGGGACCTACTCCAGGATTACCTGCTGCAGCGCATGCAGGGCTTCCCTATCGGACCCCCATCCGATTCTGGGCCAAGGTTCCCTTCCATCACTCAGGGAAGGCAACCATCCTCCTGCACGTGAGTTGGTGCCAGATGGTGGCCCCCCCCGGGTGTACAGCAGTGGCAAGGTGTGCTGTAGGAATGCTGAGCCCAGGTTGTGGACATTGGTCTGGCAACGACGGGGGTAGCATAGGAGAGGTACAGGGAGGCTGGAGGAGTCCAGGGGTCCCGGCTACCTTGGCAGTAGGGGGGCTCTTACCTGATGTTATGGAGAGCAGGGTCAGTCTGCGGCAGCGTGGAGGTGTGGGCCTCGCACGGCGGGCTGCGGTGTCTCTTCGCCTCTTGCTGGTGTCTGTGGTGGGAGCATGGGCTACGTCCTAGCTGGGAATCCGGCGGGTGACGTCACTGTAGGGCGCCGTCGCCGCCTGGGATACGCGCCGCGTGGTCAGAGCGATGACGCGCTTCCGGTGCGACACTTCCGGGTTTCAGAGGCTGCCTCGCGCTGGAGACGCATAAGAGCGGAGGCTCGGTTCCCACATGGTCACAGCAGAGGCCGCTCGGCCACGACTACTTCAGCTGTACACCATACATGCCGACCTAGACCACATAAGGCCGGTGGGGACGTCAGGAGAGGGCCGATAGCGTGGTCGGCAGTAAGCGGCAAGATGCCGGACCGGGTGCAGCTACTCCAGATGTGAGAGAGCATGGCACGGGCGCTAAGGTAGGCGAGTTTTCTTTGGAGATTCTCCCCTTTCCTTTACCCGCTTGCATTGGGGGCCTGTTCACAGGGCAAGCTGGGTAGTGTTATGTATAAGATGGTGTGCATGCGGGCCGAGCACTGGCTGGTGGCATCACTCTTGTCATACGCAGGTCAAAGCCACGGAGGATAAGCCCCTCGCTGAAGCAGGTTGCTCTTGCCCAAAAGGAAAGAAGTGTGCCTCTTGCTTTGCAAAAATGTCAGCTTCATGGTCCAAACACTTGTGCAAAGTGTGTTTAGAGGAGTACCCTAGTGGAGACTAATTTACCAGGTACTTCGGGGGCAGGTAGCTCTACGGGATACGCAGAGAGCAAGGTGAGCAAGCAAGCGCCCAGTGAATCCTCGGGATCGCAGGATGAGTCACAGGATCAGGATGAGGAGTTGGGGAAGTGGTCTGGTACGTAATTTCTTTTCCCATCATGTGAGACAGATGAGCTGTTGAAAGCCATAGGGGATACGCTGGATATTAAGGAA
>NW_017306680.1:1173550-1186020 GCF_000935625.1 Nanorana parkeri
GCACAGGTCAGAGTGGTCTCTGAACGCAGGAACGTTCGCATGGATCACCAGCTTGTGGGGCTGTCCCGAGGTAGACCTCTTCGCAACAGCCAACAACAAGCAGGTGGAACAATTTTTTTCGCTCTCCAGGGACGACGGAGTCCTAGGGGTGGACGCTTTTGGTGCACCCCTGGAGCTTCAGTCTAGGTTACGCATTACCCCCACTGCAGTTAATCCCGAATGTGCTTCCGAAGCTCAGGGGCGAACAGATGGCGTTAATTCTCATAGCGCCATGTTGGCAGAAGCGGCCACTTCGGTCCTAGAGGTTACTGACTTGGGATGGAAGGAGGAGTCTATTTATTTAATGTGGTTGATGTGTTTCCTGTTGCAGGCAGGCGGAGCCTATATCTCAATGGCTTTCCTGGAAGATTCCTGGAAACAGAGTTATCAGGTAATCAACTCATGTTTTTGACTTGTAATAGCAACACACTCTTTCTGAGGCCAAGAGTTAGTCACAGGCTTTACCTGCATTGCCAGCTAATCCAACCATTCACTCATTCGTTGTATCCATCGCTATAGAAATATGGGTCATGTGACTTGTGGTGATATTACAATGGCAGTCACAGCATAGGATCCTTCACCTGTCTCTACTTGCAGAATTTTTTTACCAAAACTACCATCTGCAGTTTTGTAGAAAGTATGTACAGAAAACCAGGTTGCAGTCTTACAGATATACGCAATAACCTGTCGAATCCACTTACAAATAATGGAACTGGAGGTTGGACAACCTCTTTAACCAGTTGACATCCGCGGTGTTAAACCCCCTTCCCATCCAGGCCATTTTTCAGTATTCAGCGCTGCGGTACTTTAACTGACATTTATTCCCTCATGCAGCGCTGTACTGAAATGAATTTTATACCCTTTTTTGGGGACAGATAGAGCTTTCTTTTGGTGGTATTTATTCACCACTGGGGGTTTTATTTTTTTACTATATTAAGGAAAAATTACCGAAATTTTTTTTTAAAAAGTTTCCCCTATATTAAATGATAAAACATTTATTATTACCCAATTTTTTGGTAAAATATAAAAGATGGGGTCACGTCGGGTAAAAAGACACTAAACATGTCAAGCCTTAAAATTGCGTGCGCGTGCGAAACCTCAAAAAACGATAATACCCAAAATTGGCCCTAGGCGACGCTTTAAAAGCTGTTACCGCTCATCAGTTTAGTGTTATCAGTGATTGATGGCCCTAAAATGATTGCTCTCACTGCGACGTTCGCGGCGATATGTAACGTGTAGCGCAATTGTAATTTTTGCGCGCTGGGGCACCGGACGCGTATTTACGTTTATAGGCGCGTAAACGTGGGGGTGGGGGAGTTAAACATTTTGGGGGGGTTTTTTCCCCTTTTTTTTATATGTGGCTTTTATTTTATTTTTTTATGTGTTACTTTTCTTTTTTTTTATTTATATTTTTTTTTTGCACTTATTGTTATTGCTATTATATAGGGGGATAACAATCCCCCTATATAATAGCAAAGGCACACTGACAGGTCCTCTTTATGGAGATATTAGGGGTCTCTAGGACCCCTAATATCACCTATGGACCCCAAAAGAAGCTGATAAAGCAGAGATCTGCTTTATCAGCTTCTTTTGGGGGGGTGCCGCGAACGAGCACATATAGGCGATCGGCGGGCTATGGACCCGCTGATCGACTATATGTGAAACAACCGGCACCGGGTATTCACATTGGACGGGTCTTTTCTGCCCGTGCGTGCCCGAGCAGAAAAAAATTGCCGTCTGGAGACGGCAACCCGCAGATGCTGCAGTGCCGTCCGTCCGTTTTTTTTTTACTACGGGCAGACGGCAAGAGGTTAAAGACCTTCTGGAATAACAAACAGGGAATCCCGCTACTTCAAAGAAGTGGTGGCCGAGAGCTAAACTCTGATGACCCTTACCACATCCAGGCAATGGAGGGAGATCTAAAGGTGAACTGATGCCAGACAAAGGGAAGGCAAAACAATATCATTAAAGTGAAAAGCAAGGCTACTTTTTGGGCAAAAAGGACATCGCTGGTCTCAAAACAAACTTGTCTTTTATGCAAGATCAAATGGTGCTTATTATATCTTCATATGGGAGCTATCCAATTCATAATAAACCTTCAAACTATTGGCATATGAGCACATGGATCTCTTTTTACTTACAATTTATCAGATCAAGAAAGGCCATACATGGAGTGAATACTGGCCAGATGTTCCTTGTGGCAGCAGCATCTTGGCTCTATTTTGCTTTGGGTTTACAGTAGTACTTTAGAGACACTGTCCCTTTGCCTCTTTCCATGTTAACTTATATTGTGAAGTATTTGTGTGCTCTGACTGTGTGTACCCCGTGTGCTGTTTGTTTTAAGAACGTGAATGTGATTCGTCTACCGTAAATGCATGGTCTGCTTTTTTTTGTTGGGTTTTCTCTGCATGTGCTCTAACTGTACCTATGTGTGTGCTGCAAGTGGCAATAGCCCAATGTCATTAACTACCTGATCGGGTCCAAGATGACAAGGGTGCCAGAAGCAGAGAGTCATATTGCCATGAGAGGAGTACAACACTGAATAGGACACAGAGTAAGGTGCATGGCTACATTATTTTTTGTCTGGATAGCAGTAAAAACCTGACAGAAGTTCACACCTTTCCCCACTTTATCCAAATCTAAGAAGGAAGAGAAAGATCTTGACCATTGCAGTAGGATACTAGGCACAAAATCGAAAGCACAGCATGGGGGTGGCCCCTGCTTTAACACTTCCACCAAATCAACTGTAGGACTTGTGATTAAACATATTAAAAGTATCTCTGGTTATGCCCTGACCCGAGTCCCAGACTCAAAAGAAAAATACAGTATATTCGCCAACATTTGGTCTTGCGACTGGCTGCCTAAGAGACAGAATAGCACTCTTTATGAAAGATACCTGTCTGCCTCTTACTTTAAAAGCCAATATCAGACATTTTTTTTAGTTGGATAGACACGGGTAAGAACCTCTAAGAAATGAAAATCTGAGTTCCTAGCCCTTCTTAAACTCAAGGCTGTTTTACGGATGCATTTCCGCTGAAGAAATTTGGCCTTGCTTCTTGTCCTAGTGACACCCTGTCATAAAGGGGACACATACAAGAGTGAAAATGCAGAGGCAGCTCTTTAAATTAGGCAGATTTGGAGGTTGCCTAATTTGCCCAGGGCATTACCTTGCAGGCAACCCGTTCATCCACTATGCCTTCTGGAGTTCCACCAGCCAATAAGGAGACAGGTCACCCCTCCCATTCCCTGCACAAGGATCTCAAACTGGGAAGTTTAAAAGTTCAATGTTGGAAGGCCTCAGGAGGTGGCTCTTTGGCGCCCAGGTGGGACCCCACAGAGCAGCTGCACACATTTTATCTATACCTTATATTTATTGATATATTATTAAAGAATTGGTTATAAGACATACGATTCTAAAAACTGAATGCATAGATCATAGCATTTAAACCTTAACTTTTGATCACTGGGAAGCCATATTTATGGAGAATTTTTTTTTTTTTTGTTAATTCATCAGTAACCCGTTCTCTAGTGGGTCCCTGCCTAGCTCTTCCCATCCCACAGGTGCTTCCATCAGCTAAGATACTGCTGTGGAGGCACCCATGCATGCTCATTTCCAGCTGTGCCCACAGTAGCTGTGTGGCCTGCGGCAGGCCACGGCCCTCCTCTCTGCCCAGCATTTTGACTGACGGTAGGAGCCTATGGCCAGGAAGTTTGGGGCAGAGGATCGCTCCGGGGGCTAGCGGTGGTGACAAGTGATGCTAACGGGCAGGTGTGTGTGTGGGGACACACAAAAAAGGTACTGGGTGGTTTTTACCTTGATGCAGAGAATGCATTAAGTTAAAAAAAAATGCCCAGCCTTTAGTAATACTTTAAGGCTTGACTTAAAAATTAACTGTAACAAATTGCGTATATGATCACTTGCAATTTTTTTTCATTATGGGTATGAGCGGGTCCTCCTGTTTTAAGTTTTGCCTAAAGCCTTGCAAACTCTAGAGCTGCCTCTGAAAAACTGCAAGCACTAGTGTGCCTACTTTCTGGGTGCCATTGACTTTAATGAATAGCCACTCCCCCTCCCACAGGGAGCCACCCAGCTTATGCTCCAGAGGCGGAACAGACCTTGTGGTTTGAACCGGCCCTTAATAAACTCGAGGCAGGTATCAAAAACACAAATCAATGCAGCTCTGTAATCATTACATTTGTAAAATGTGAGCAGGGCAAGTAGCTGGCATCAGCTTCTTGCTTTCTATTAATAGCAGGGCTAGAGTGAGACAGGAAGAAGTGGTACAAGGAACCAATCCATTCATGTACTTGGTGTTCTCAAGTGTGGAGAACGCATCAAAAATGCATCCAATGTATTCCAATGGCATTTTGGGCTCTAGTTCACACGACAGTTCCAGAGCATGTGGGAAAAACAGCAGACTGCCCGATTTTTTTATTGCTCGGGAAGGCACCAAAACACTGAAATCCATTTGAGGCTAACAGAAAGAAAACATCCCACAACACGTCAAAATGTACTGCATATGCAGAAACTCATGCAGATCTGGTCCAGATTTGGTGTGAAGCCCTTAAAGAAGCATGCTAAAGACATTAAATCTGACACGTGAGCCCATCACTGTGCTGCTTCTCCTTTCACTGTCCAGTCACAAGCTGGGACAGGACCAGGATGACCATGGACTCAGAAAAAGTGGATTAAATAATAGGGGCCATCAGACTAAAGACATCTAGTGATATGGAAAAGTTGCTGAATATTGCAGCAAAAGATGGTATGTGAGAAAACGTTATTTCATAAAAAAATTTCCTGCAGCGCTTTGATTTTTATAAACTCTGTGCACAGCATTAAGACACAGTTTTACAAAATTCCCATTTAATTATGAAAAACACAACCCATATAGGAAAATATTTTTTTAAATGTTTAATGACTGATATCTTTACAGTTTAATCTTTCTTTGCTGCAGCCTTTCTCATGGCAGCCAACACATTGCTGAGTTCTTCTCTCTTTCTCTTAGCCCGGATGTGAGTTCCAATCTGAAAAGAAACACATGTACAAGCTGTAATGGCGATTGATCAGATTGTCAATTAATGGCGTTTAGAAAAAGATGCAAACCCTTGGACTAGATCTTTATACTCAATTTAAAATCTTATTCTTGAGTCTAGTCAGGGACATAAGAATTCAGATACAGTTGTATTATAATGCTGCCTACAGGAGGCCTGAACATTGCCAAAGTAAAAATAAATGGTAAGCAAGCCCCAGAAGTGATGTAACAAATCTTGATCAAAGAAAAAGCTAACAAAGGTTAGATCCTTAGCAAAACCAATGCCCCTAGGACGCTAGTACAAAATTCAAGCATGCTGGGAGAGGTTATCTTGGACTGGCCCAAAATTTTTGGTTGCCGGTGTGTAATCCTCCTGTAGGCAACTATATAATACAATATAGTGTCTAAATGAATATGTCCCTAATGGACAAGAAGCTGCAGCACTTAATTATCAGTACATCTGAACTTGCAGTTTTTGCCTAGCCCTCCCCTGCAAAGGTTCAAGAATACCCATTGAGCCTACCAGTGAACACCACCTAATGTAGCAACGATGCTGCACTGCTCCTGAATTCAGAGCCGCTTTGCCACTCATGTAGGCTGTGCCTGTTTGTACTACTCTGGAATTAAATTATAATTGCAAGGGACATGGCTATCAGAATTGTCAATACTGATTCACAAGACTTTGGCAGTGCCTGACCCAACGAGCCCTGCCTACTGCTTTCTGGACTGACAGAACTGACTGTTGCTAAAACCTTCCCACTGTGATCTGCAGAGTACGAAAGACAGCCAGGAGAATTTTGCTCAGTCAGGGAAGGTAAAGCAAACTTATTTACTTTGTGAGTCTTGTGGAAAACTAGGTTTGCCTTCAGCTGTACCTATAATGTTTCACAATTGTTTTGCAAAGTACAATGCAATATAACATTATAGGGGAAGAAAATATTGCCCAAATCAAAACTGTCACATCAAGCATTACCATACTGCTATGTAAAAATGTATAACAAAGTGTATTTTATAGACCTACCTAAAAACGGCAAAATTCATCTCCCCCAACATAAAACCAAGTAATGAGACCTGCATCCAAACCTACTACCACACTAAACCCTATACATGCAGAACAAAATGCATAAATATGTTAGAGTACAAAAATGAAGCATATAGTGTTTACATTCTTGAAAATAAGAATACATTGGAATTTAAAGTGGGGGGGCTCCTGGACAAGAGTCCTCTCCTGTTCCAACTAGAACATCACCAATACTTCTAGGCCCCATTCACACCTTTCAGGAACAGTGAGTTAATGTGCAGTGTCAGGGCAGCCCAGAGACGCTTGTGTAAGAGAACTAAGGTAAAAAAACAACCAACTAAGATATTTAGATTGTCAACAATGGTAGTGCCTGCATTACTCTTATAGCAAGGTTTCTATACAGGGAAAGCCCCCCATTCTATTACTCCTGGGCTGCATCAGATTCTAGAAAGGTGCTGCAACTCTATTTCTAGGAGACAATAGCAGTTTCCATCTTGGCTTTCTCACAACTGTATTATTCTTAAAACAGATTACCGTATAAGCCTATTCCATGTGTGACATACAGTTTATTATTGATCACTTACCCTTTTCTTGATGAACTTAAGAGCTCTTTTGTCCTTTGACACTTTCAGCAACTCCATGGCGCGTCTTTCATATGGGGCAAAGCCACATACTTCGCGGATCATGTCACGGACAAACTTGGTGTGCTTTGTCAGGCGCTGAAAGAAAGAAAATTTGAAAATCTTAGGTTTTTCTTTTTTGGTTACACTGTAAAAGAAGTTCCCCTAAATTTTCAAGTCAGTGAGACAAAAAGTAAGCAGAAAAAAAAAACACATATTGTTCAAACCGATAAGGTTTTAATTGGCGACTGCCCATCTTGGAATTTTCTTACTTCCTGTGATGTCAGAAGTGAGGGGAAAAATGCTACACTGGGGACATAGAAATAGAGAAAATAAAAAGAGGTTCTACCTTTACTACAGACCAAAAAAAACAACAACTTGGGACTTGAGTGAATTAAATTGTGAACGGTAAGAAGAGCGGCCCCAGCTAACACTGCCATTGCCAAAACAGTCAGGTTTTCTCATCTGCCTTATAGTTGGCCCTACTAGGTG
The DNA here is from genome assembly GCF_000935625.1 of Nanorana parkeri. Classification (NCBI taxonomy): domain Eukaryota; kingdom Metazoa; phylum Chordata; class Amphibia; order Anura; family Dicroglossidae; genus Nanorana; species Nanorana parkeri. The sequence goes on from NW_017306680.1 coordinate 1,180,756, forward strand.
TAGCTAGCCTCTGGTATTTTGCCATACCTAAATACGAGAGAGACTGCTACCCAGCCCCAAATGGTGATTCACCTCATGTCTAGGGGTAACATTAGCTGAAGAAAGCCATTAAATTACTGGAAATGTAGACTGACAGATACTGTAGGGGGAGGGAATATTTAATAAAAGGAGTGCATGTTAACAAGTGAGGACAGGGTGCAGCAGGACCGACTTTTAAGGTAATTTGATGGCCAGGATTATACTTGGGCTTCAACTCAAATTAATTTTATGGCTAAGTTCTTCTGTAGACTTGCATGTCAGAAGGAAGCAACAAACTCATTACTATATACAGGCTTTCTAGCAGTCCAGTGAATTAAAAGGAATATGCTATTTTGCAGGTAAGATGCTGCAAAAGAGTAAGGCGGGTTATATAGGCACCGCCATCTCTCTATTAAGTGCTCATTGCCATGATCATACCAATGCATTCCTTCACCCAGCATCCGCACTTCAAATCAGCCCATTGCAGTTTCCATCTTGGCATGCCTCTGGCGCAGCAACCCTCAGATTTAGTAATAATGATTACAAGAATACAAGTCTGTCTTTGTCTGCCTAACTAAGCTGTATCCCTGGGCTACAAGTACAGGATTATCCTAAAGAACTCCAGAAAAAAAAAACTCGTAACCCTTGCAGTAGAGCTACCTCTGCACTGCAAGAGTTAAGTGCTTGTTTTTGTCTAGTTGCTAAACAGTTATACTCACCCAAAGCTGTGACAGTGCTCCCTCCAGCCTGTCTCTTATCATACAGCATGGGAATGTTCCTCAGTGTCTTCACATCTACACACAGTGTATAGAATGTGATGCTTTACAGGACCTTAGACCTCTGCAGAGGAGAGGGAGACACTCAGGGGCTGGTCTAAGAAGCTGACTCAGAGCATCTAGTGAGTATAACTTTTTTTTAACCTAGACAAAATCAAGCAGTTAACCCTTGCCCAGCAGGGGTAGCCCCAACAAAAGTTAATGAATTTCCTCCAATTCATTTTACACCAGCATGTGAAAATGCTTGTTTTTCCACAGCCAGCACAGTATGTCTACCACTGTAGAAGCAAAACAAAAAAAAAAAAAAGGAAAAAAAACTGCAATTGATATACTCACCCCTCTCCTGCGACAGTGTCTGGGCTTCGCGACGTTCTTGGTTACTGGATGGCCTTTATTAAGGCCTACGGCCATTGGGTATCTGATAGCCATTCTGTAGATAAAGCAGAAACATCTTTCAGGACATGATTTACTTGCTTTCGTGTATGCAATATAAAGGCTGATTGCACGATTTTCACAGCAGGCCAAAGTCACACCAAAACAGACCTGGAAAGGGTATCCCTTTAGCTAAAAAGTCTGCATTCAATAACCTACCGTATATACTCGAGTATAAGCCGAGATTTTCAGCCCATTTTTTGGGGTGAAAAGTGCCCCCCTCGAGAGCCAGTTTACAAATGTTAGTGACACTTATTATACAGTATTTATATGGCGCCAACAGTTTGCGCAGCACTTTACAATATAAGGAAGACATTACAATCATAATACAAATCAAGACAAGATGGTAAGGAGGGCCCTGCCCGTGAGGGATTACACTTGTTTTTACAAATAAACTACAGGGATTGCTAATGCGACATTATCTGATTTCCACTTATCAGTTTACAGATGAGCAATGATTTATTTTAAAGCCCATCTCTTCACTGTTGTGGGGCATTGTCTCCCCTTGCACCCGCACAGTTGAGGTGTGTTGCATGCCCATTCATTCGGAATGGGCTGCCTAACATGAGCAGCAAGATCCTATGCCAATGCGTGTGGTAATACCTCCACATGCAGATGTCTCGCTCTGCTAAATGTATTCGCAATATATAGAAATGTCACCAGCACACCAAGTTACATTTCTATATATTGCTGATGTTTGCAGCACCATCCGCAGTCACTACAAGCACCCACCCCATTACAAAGGACATTCGGTAAGGAGTACAACAAGTAAAGGTGTTTTTTTTTCTGCTAAAATGTATTAGTCCCACATGTGAAATTACTCTATTGAAAACAATGTGGTGACAGTGTACCGCACAAGCATGGTAGAGACCTCCAATGGTATGCTACCAAACATGCATGGTATACTGCCACCATATTGTGATGTCAGAAATATGGTGGAGAAGTCCCACAGACGCACTGTAGTGGCATTATGCCCGTTACAGGTCACTACCGCGCGCACGTTCTAAATTCTGCCACCACATTGTGAAATCAAGAACATGTTGGCAAAATTCAGTGCAACAGAGGTAATGTCCTGAAATCATACACTAGCATGCTTGGGGGGGATCACCACCATATTTAGGAGTCTGAGCTTTGGTAAATTATGGGGGGGATCAAAGCTTACATCACTACTACCCTGCACGCACTAACCACCCCACTATCCTAGTGCCTGCACACACTTCAATTACACACACACAAAATGTATGCCAGCACCCAACAGCACATCCCATTCTAGTCTGACCCGCACCCTCCCACTAAACACGCTGCAGGACCCCCTCCATTTAAACTACCACCATCCCATCTCTGCCCGTCCCGTAACCGGCACTCTTGTTAGACCCCATTATTCCGAATCGGTAATCGACACATCGCGGTAATGAGCACACATCCCACCAGACCAAGAACCCTCCTTTATCATCTGCTGTGACTTTAACCGATCACACCGCGGATGGACGAGATATAAATTGGATTACAACTGCCTCTTGCCATCACATACCTAACTGCTCGATGGCGGCCACACCGGAAGGAAGGAACAAACCAGGAAGTCGCGTATATTACGTCCTCCCGCGTGCGCGGTCGCTGTGTTGAAGTCAGTAGGACGGCTGTACACCGCGCAAGCGCCGTAGCGACCTCGGAGATCGTACGCTACTGCGCATGCGGAGAATAGCGCCGCCAAATTTGTCTGGAGCCTGGGCAAGTGACAGACAGAAGTAATGAGCCATTGTGAGAGAAGGCGTCGGTACACGGCTCTAGCTGCTACTGTAGTGAAGGGAAGGTATTTTAGCTGGCTGAGTGCTGAGCATTATGGGTGCATTTGCAGAACTACTAGCATCACTTCTACTTTTGCCTGTCCTATTACCACATGGTCATCGTTTTTATGTTTAAAGTGACATTAAAGGCAAAAAAAAATTTCCCTCCCCCAATGTAAATGATGTCTCTTTTTCCGATCTTCCTCTTCTTTCCCCATGTTTTCATCTGTCCCTCCAGCGGTGTGACGTCACTCCGATCCAGCGCTGAGTGCTCTGTCTCTCCGATCCAGCGGTGTCTGCAGGCGGGTGCACGCGTCCATAGACTTACCTTGCGTCTCTGCTCGTCTCCCGGCCGAGAATCGGAACTGCGCATGCGCCCGCCCCAAGATCCTTTGCGGCGGTACGAGCAGTTCCTGATTCTCGGCGCGGGAACGAGCGGCGATAACGAGGTAAGTTTAAAAGGATTTTAAGCGTTTTTTGTTTTTTTTTTACACTTCTTGCCTATATCTACTGCATGCTAGCAGTAGATATAGACAAAAAAACCAGAGGGTTTAGAACCCCTTTAAGGTGGCTCTGTTGCTGTTTTAAAGGAGACTTATCAGAAAAGTGAAATGTACTCTTCCCAATAGTTTGAGCTGACATGGGACACTGCAGCTGTCACACGCCGCCTCTTTCGCTTGAGAGCTGAGCAATCACAAACCACTGATCGCTCAGCCTGCATTCTTTTCTCTGCAGAAAACGGTGACTGTCACTCATTGCTCCATGCAAAGAGTCTCCCATCTCCATTCCTCCAGCACTCATTGGAGGGACAGACAGGGGAGGGGGCGGGCAGAGAAGGCTCTAGAGAGGCAGAGCCAGCTGTCAATCAGGCAGCGGGTTGGATCCCGACAATATTGTCAGGATCTGGCACAGCTCTGCGCTGTTGGCATATAGATAGATATTGATAACACAACTATTCCCCCCATGCCAAGGTGCTAGGTCTCATCCTTGACTCGGACCTCACCTTTCTTCCCCACATCCTTTCACTATCCAAATCCTGCCGCCTGGTAAATGTCTTCCTGTGACCCAAAGGAGAACTAAAGCCAAAGCTATAGTTCTCTTAACCACTTAATTACCAAAAGCATTTTTTCCATTTTAAATTGCACATTTTAGGTGTGATGATTAGCTTAAACCATCAAGAATTATATATTTTCTGAAAGCTGAGACCCTGGAGAATAAAATGGCGCATCATATTAGAGCAATTGTGTTTTCAAACCCACATTTGAAGTCAAATATACACTTAAAGGGGAACTACAACCTCCTATCCCTTACAGGCCAAGGAAGGTGCCATCTAATCCTCTATTTGGATTGCAGTTGCCATGGTGCTATACATGTGACTAGGTATGATAACAGCCATTTGAGCGCATGAAGGTTCAGTTGAGAGCTAAAATATGCACACTGGTAACTTTGACAGTTGGCATGTCTTCAAAGTAACTGTTTTGGGAAACATCATTTTAGGGGTAAAGTTCCACTTTAAAGCGGACCTTTACCCATACCTTTAAAATAACAACAACCACACCTTTAGAAATGTTTAGTAATGACAATCTACAAACACATACTTCTAGATAATTGCAGGCTGCGTATTCCTTATTTCTCTTTTCTTCCCCAATCTTCTGACAGTGGACATGTTTACTAAGGGCAGATTACTAGATCTCCTGTTACTTCCTGGATTTCTGGCACATGTGACTAGGACATGTGACCATGCAGATAATCTCAGGGGAGGAATCCCCTAGTGCCACACCGGAACCAGGGATGCAGCCCACTTCCTGCAAAACAGGTAAGCAGGAGAGGGGGAAATTTTTTGATTAGCTATTTTTACTTTTAATAGTTGTAAGAGTGTGTGTTTTTGAAGCTGTGTGTGTGTTTTTTTTAATGAGTGTGTGATATGTTTGTGACATGTACGTTTGTTTGATTACGTGTGTGTGGTTTTTTTTTTAACCACTTCCTGTGGGTTGACGTAAATGTACGTCCTCCGCTGGAAGTGGTTATACCAAGAATATGGCTGCTCCTGCAGCCGTGTTCTTGGTACCGTTTTAGGGCCTGTGCACACCACTTGCATCGCATTGTGGCCGACTCACTTTTTTGCCGGGCTGGAGGGGGCGTGGCGGGCCATTGAAGTGAATGGCGCCGTAGCCACGACCTCCGGCCGCAATGCGATCGCCCGCACGGGATCGCAGGGCACATTGTGCCTGCGGTCCGGTGTGGTCAAAATGTTG
>NW_017306680.1:1188997-1193710 GCF_000935625.1 Nanorana parkeri
GCCGGCCGCATGCGGGCAGTGCGTTCTGGCCAGAGTTGGACTGGAATGCACTGCTTATGGTGTGAACTAACCCTAAGCCCTGCGTCCAGTAGACATGTGCGATTAGTTTCGGAAAAATTCGTTTTGTGGATGAAATTCGTTAGCCGTAGTCTGTACGCATTATCGTTTGTGGACGAATTTTCATTGCAGCAAAGTGACAATTAAAAAAAAAAAATGTTAATGTCACTTTGCTGCAATGAGACGAAAATGAACATTCGTACAGACTACTGCTAACAAATTTTGTCCAAATCCCGAAAAACGAAATAACACAAAATCTGAATCAAAACAAGATGAAACTAAACATTTTTTACCTCCCATGTACAGAGACTGATGGGACCGGGGCTGCAACAACTAATCGACTAAGTTGATTAAAATCAATGATGGAAAATGTTGTCAACGTTTTCCATCATCGATTAGTCGGCTTTCAATTAGTTGCCCCTGTTTGCGGCTCCACACGCATTGCATGCTTCACGCCTCTCCCAGCTCTGAGCTCTTTCCCGCCGCTGCCCGCCAAGATGGTGACGTTGCAGGGAGACCGCAGTGTGGGGGACCGGCAGCTGCCGACAGTCCCAAGATCTCGGGGGAAGAAGTAAAGTTGCTTAAAGAGTGTGCAGGTAAGACTGCTGGTACTCCCCCCCCCCATGTTGTATAAATGTATTGCTGGGATTTGTTGTATTCCTCTATAGCTGATGGTATATTGCGCTGTATATGCACCATCAGCTATAGAGGACCACAAATCTCAGCAATACATTGTACACTGTATGTAGTATTGCTGGGATTTGTAGTCCTCTATAGCCGATGCCATTCTGCATTGATTGCTGTATAATTTTAAATTTCACTGTATTGCACAACACACTTTTTTTTTTGCTTCCACCGCTCCAAGCTTGAGTGACGAGATTGGCTCAGTGTTCTCTGTACAGCACTGCGGTATACTGTATGTCAGAGCTATATAAATGTATAATCATAGTGTGTGATTGTGGGGGGACATTAGTGTAAACTTCTCTGTACAGCACTGCAGTATATATACAGTATGTCAGAGCTATATAAATGTATAATAAATCTGAAGCTGGGAAAGAATACTCTGAAGCTGGGAAAGAGTACTCTGAAGCTGGGAAAGAGTACTCTGCTGAAAAAAGTCTAATTCATTTTTGCTAGTCTTACTGAATAGGTTTTTTTTCCTCAATGACTTCAGTCAGGATTCTCATCACACAGCTGATATTTTTTTCTTCAGTGAATTCAACGGAGATTCCAACATTTCTGCTTGAGCTGGTTTCTATATAGCATCTATCTGTATCAGTGTATCCCCAGCGGTAGCTTTGGAGGCCATACCAGACCCCGCTGGACGACTGCAGGGCTAGCCTGAAATGTGACCTTTCAGGTAATGGGCTTTGTATTGTGGTACTTTCCTTACCTTTATGTACCATGTTAGCCATGGGGCATTTTCCAGTTCCAGAGCTGTGGCAGAGCCTAAGGTTTGACCTCGACTCCGAAGCCTCGCTTAGTGAGTAAGGCTGGTCGAGCACCGGGAGCTACCTCAGTTTTGCGCTGTTGGGGGGCAACAATTATTCACAATTCCTGTCACCACTCATTTTCAGGCTGTGGGTTTGAGCATTGTTGCCATCTGCAAAAGTGGAGTGCTAAGTGCACATACATGCTATGTGCTTTCTTTCCAGCCATTCAGCCTAGAGGAAGAACCACCCTGCTGCTGCTCCTGAAGCAAAATGTGGATCATCCAGTCTCATTCCACTGTCCGACATGGTCACCTCTGGCTGCCTAAGACCCTCATCAGCACCAGCTGCCTGGGTTTATGAGTATTTGGAGTCTTTCCTCACATTGGGCCTAGTTGATTTTCACTACATGGTGCAACATGTCTTTTCAAAGACATACAAAAAAACTCACTGCTACTGTATTCCTTATAGAAACCAACACCTGTATTCTAGAATCTGAGACATCTATTATTGTAGGGTCATCTTCATCAGAGTTTTCTTCAAATCCATTGGGCTGGGCTCCTGCCCTTTCAAAATCTCACAGACAGACAGCTGCATTTCCTCCTTCGATCCCAGTTTGAAGCAATTGGAATAGCTCTCTGTCAGGTATTGGCAGTGACTTTAATAGGAACTGAATATGTGAACCTTCTATCTACCCTAGTTCCTTTTCATGGCATCCCCATTGTGGAATTCTCAGGAGACCCTCACTAAAGAGGGTCAGTTTTCTAGACTCTTGCGTTCTGGGCCCTTCTGATGGATCAAACTCCTGCATGTTTCGTGGGGATATAGCCTCCCAGGTTTCTAGCATTGGTAACCTTGGGTAACCAAGCCAGTGCAGCTTCAGTTCTCGCTGGGGAAATCCACTCTTTGTTGATCTTTGTTTCCTTCCCGATCAGTCAATAATCTAGTCTAGGGTAATTAGAGAGTGCTGTCTTAACATGGTTCCCCACTGCATGTAGACTCTCTAGCCTTTTGAGCCTCCCCTTGTATGTATGGGAGCCTGGATTCAGTGCAAGATTTCCAGATGATCTCTTTGGATCGAAATTTTTCAGGCACAATCTGCCAGCCCTTTGCAGGGTATGAGGTGGTCCTGCAAAAATGTAAAAAGTGCAAAACAAAAAGACATACACTTTTTTTTAATTGTTTTAAATTGCCTGCATATACACACGTCTGTCTCTGAGCAGCTTAAACTGAATATATCGTTTGACGAGGAGTTGCCCGGTGGAATCTCTGCTTAGAGCGGTGTCCGCCGTGCATTATATAATGTTTATTGTGATCTTTTGCTCCCGTTTATTGTTGCAGCTGGATGCGAGCGGCATGACACAGGCAGACTTTAAAGATAAGTTTGAAACAGGATACTTGTGACATTTTATCTCCGTCGATCTATGATAATGATGCATTGTATCCAAAAAGATCTTTAAATATGTATTTGATACACTTTTTAATAAACATGGGTACTAATGGCGCTATTAAAATCCTGTATAATTATAATATGAAAAGTGTTCTTTGATGGAACTTGTTTTTAACGAATGTATAGTTGTTTATTAAAGTTACACTGTTTGTCTTTTTATGATTCTGCTTTAGTGGAGAATATTTTTTGTCAACTTTAGTTTGGACAGTGTCCTCTGTCACCATTGTGAATAAGAGAAATTATTTTTTTGTGTGGAAACAGCATATGAATATATCCACAATTAACTAGAAGACTTGGATAGATTAATTGTGTGCACCTGTGTAAATTGGAAGAGGCTGGTATTTAATTGATGTTAGTAGGAATTAGCTTCGCCTCTATGTTTGAGCCAGATCGGTGAAACGCGTAAGAGGTGTTCTACAAATGGGAGTTTTCCTTCACAGTATGTATTTGTTATATTAATAAAAAGTTGCTTTCCTTTAAGAAAATCCATGGAACTGCGGATTGTTTGTAAGAAGAAGGAAGAGGAACAGGTGTGCCTGTTTTACCTGCACCTGTGGTATGATTATTGTTTAACCCTTTCCCTGCCACCAACGTATGTCGGTAGCATTTACGGTTCTGCTATAAGCTCATGGTTGCTTTAGCGACCATGAACATATATAAGAACTGTTCCCCAGACAGTCCCCGTTCAATTAATAGCTGTCATCAGCGTCTCACAAGCCGCTGATGACAGCTATTAACAAGAATTCCTGGCGCCCCACCCCCGCTGGCACAGCTGCCACTGGCATCTTCAGCCTCTCCTCTGTGTCTATATGGATCCCTCTACTCTCCCGCCGCTTGTATGGGATGAGGCAGTGGGGATCCGAGGAGAAAGGGCCGGAGGGGGGCGGAGGAGCGAGCCGCTGGATCACGATGTTCAAGTGGCATGAGAGAGCAGCCCAGCGGGGGGGAGATCGGAGCCGCTGTCATACTGTCAGTTTCAGGATGACAGCGGCTGTGTGCGTGGCCGGATTGGTAAATATGAATTATATTACCGATCCTCTGTGAAGGACAAACACAGATCATCTGATCACTCCAGTATTTGTAAATAACTGGGGACACATAGTACTATGTGTCCCCAGTGATGAATGAACAGGCTGTGATTTACATCACCTCCTGTTCATTCATGACTTTCTGAATGGGGAGTAGCACTCAGTACAGAGGCTCCTCCCCATTCAGAAACTGGTTGATAGTAAATATTTTACCATCAACAGTTTCTGAATGGAATGGGAAGCCTCTGTACAGAGTGCTTCCCATTCATTGAGTGTTGAGGCTGCAGAAAAAGAAATTGAGGACTCTTTGTCCTCAATTTCTTTTTCTATTTCAAAAGGGAAATGTCAGGGGTCTGTTTAGATTTTTCACCGTAGCCCCCCCAACAGTAAAAAAAAATGTGTTAAAAAATAAATACAAAAATGTTTTAAAATATATTTGTTAAAAAATTAATAAAAAATGTAAAAAAAAAGAATTAACTAACAAAATAAAGCAAGGCTGCAGAAAAAAAAATTGAGGATTTGGTGTCCTCAATTTCTTTTTCTATTTCAAAAGGGAAATGTCAGGGGTCTGTTTAGACCCCAGAGATTTCACCGTAGCCCCCCCAACAGTAAAAAAAAATGTGTTAAAAAATAAATACAAAAATGTTTTAAAATATATTTGTTAAAAAATTAATAAAAAATGTAAAAAAAAAGAATTAACTAACAAAATAAAGCACAACCCCCCCCCCCACACACAAACAAACCCATC
>NW_017306680.1:1193955-1200875 GCF_000935625.1 Nanorana parkeri
CCCCCCCACACACACACACACACATAACATACACATGCACCATATTGTGGTGTACGCCATGCACATGCGCTGCAGTGCGCTGTTAGAACGCATCGCAGTGCATGATTTTTTTATTTTTAAAAAAACATTAATTTAACTGTGGCAGCGCATGGCAAAGCTTTGTGACGCATTGCCGTGCATTGTGATACCTTGTGTTGCAATTAAATATATGCCTGTATCATTTTATCACAACACAAACACCAACACAGCGCAAAAACGATTTTTAAAGATAAATGAAGATTTAAAAAGACATACCTCCTTAGACTCAGTCACTACGAACAGTATGGCAACTTGCTGACTCAACAAAATGCACAGTCAGTGTGAACTCACTTAAGACTCAAAAGTGGAATTCAGTGTAGTTTATTCCAATTTTCTTTTTTGTCTTTGTATTCTTAGAGGTAAAGAAAACTCCTTACTCAGCAAGGATGAAACAGAAACTAAAACTAGGGAAGGAGATGATTAGAGTTTCTAACTTAAGGTCTGATCTAACTAAGAGAAATAGCAGAAATATTTCACTTATTACTCACCCCGCAGGCTTTCTCCCAGGGACGTGCGGTCAGGTGAGGCAGAACCTTGCCTATAATTATGGAGGAAAAAGCTGTCAGCTTCATGTCTGAAGCTGACAGCTTTTTCTCCATTCAGATCGGCTTCTAACAGGTTACATAGCAGGGAAATCCTCCCCATTGTGTAACCTGACCCTGTCTCCTCTCTTCATCCTTAACACTGGCTTGGGGACAGGTTGGGGGTGGGGCTTTGTCCGGCAGGGGGCGGGGCGCTTCGGCGGGACGCGCTGAGAGCAAGGCTGAGGAATGCCTCACCCGCAGCAAGAGGTACCGCACGTTACTGCTTTCTCCATGCCACGTGACCGGCTCCATCAGTTGCAACCTCTTCAACATCATCACGTATGTTTGACTCTGTTCACACCTAGGCATCTTGTTGCTCAAAGCTAAGTGCAAAAAAACACCCTCAGACAAGGAATCCCATTCATTTCTATGGCACGTGTTCAAACCTGAGCGTTTTGTCACAATACGTTGAAGTCTATGGGACCAAGAGCCGCTTTAATCTGCCAAAAAGTAGCTCATGTACTAATTCCAGCAACAAGCAAGTTCTGCTTGCAACAAAACAAAGTGTGAACAGGGGCCATAGAAATGAATGGGATTCATTGTCTTAAACGTTTTGTTGTGCTTACCTTTGAGCGACAAAACGCCTAGGTGTGAACGGAGTTTTAGGATCAGCATATGTGAGGACATCAAGGGCCCTGCCCTCAAGTGTTGGAGAGCACCTGCTACTGGGGGAACAAGGAATAACTGAATTATTTTGGCTTATTCCTCAACCCCTAGACAAAAAGAGCATTTAACCCTTTCAGTGCGTAGGGAGACCCCACTGCAAGGGTTAATTTTTGTTTTCCTGTGTGTTCTGCTTTAATCACTTTTCAGAGATCTTTTTTCACTTTTACACAAAAGAGTCTATTTCTATCAATCAGTATAAAAAACAAACAAACAAAACTGAATGCAGTGCAATATTTTAACAAATATTATTTTAATTAGGGATGTCCAGATAACGATACTAGTATCGGTATCGGGGCCGATACCAGGCATTTTCACAAGTACTTGTACTTGTGAAAATGCCCCGATTCTTAAGGCAGATACTGATACATTTTTAAACCGCAGCAGCTGCTGAGTACCTGCGCTTGTGGGGACCTCAGCAGCTTGCTGGTGACCTGCAAGTAGCTGTCGATGGCAGTGCCTGTCTGGTTCTTTATCTCCTCCTCCTTCCCGGCGCAGGCACAGCCATGGACAGCCTCACGGGCAGAATACATGTCACCAAAGCAGAATACTAGTCTGCCTTGGGGACATGTGTTCTGCTTTGGGGACATGGATTCTGCTTTGGGGACATGTGTTCTGCTTTGGGGACATGTATTCAGTTCTGGTGACATCTGTATTTAGCCCTGGTGAGAAACTTCCCTAAAATCATCAGTCTGTGTTGTTTTAGAAAAATGGATGAAGGGATATCACCAGCACACCAGTCAAAGGATTTCAGCAAAAGTCCATCTTAATGACAAATGCCATTCAAAATACGAGCACCCGCCTGTATATACAGGATCTATTGATAATTTGTCCCTTTAAGAAAAAGTATTGGTAATTGGTATCGGCAAGTACCTGAGGGAAAGTACTTGCACTTGGTCTTAAAAAAGTGGCATCGGGACATCCCTAATTTTTATTACCACTTATTTTCTCAAATATAGGAATCTTGTGTGTCCCCAAGGGCAGTCATGGGCTCACATTAAGATACAGAGGCATATCTACTAAAGGCATATAGGCTGTTCACTTTGCAACGGAATTTGAACATTGCAGGGGCAGTTTCCCCTTAGCTTGGTGAATGTGGTGAAATTTCACTTTGCAAACAATATCCAATCACATGGGAGTAAAAAAACCGGTATATTTGCTTGCACATAATTGGATGATGGAAGTCAGCAGAGCATCATCTCATTCACTAAACTAAGAGGAAACTTCCAGTGCAAAGTGTAAATTATCTTGCAAAGTGAACAGTTAATTTGCCTTTAGTAAATAATTTAAAGTATTTACTTTTGTGTCTTGCAAGAAGGGTTGGGCTTGAGTGTGTTAGGGTTCATTCAAACAGGCGTCCACCAGCAAGAAACTAGCCCCATACACTCCTTGTGTGCGCACAGCCCTGTACCCTGTATAAATCGATGGCTGGTGCCACTGCTGTTTGTATGTAACCACTCAACCCAGTGGTTACATGGGAATAAGGCTTCTGATTGAGTCTCTACACTGCCAGATCACCGTCATTGGGCTTCCTACTGGTGAGAGCTGTTGAACAGGGCAGGAGGCAGATAAATCTGGAAAAAGGAAACAAACTAAGCTGTACCTAGGATAGCGAGTCAGGATATGAAAACCAAGAGACAAGTTGTTACAAGGAGCAGATAGGAATTAGAAACCAGAAAACAAGCTGTATCCAAATCAGGATGGGGAGCATGGAACTGGGAGATGAAATAGCTAGTCATACTTTACACCAGATGGAGTTGTGCACATTGTGGAGTATTTTTATGTTGCATCACAGCTAGAGCTGCAGCTAACGATTATTTTCAAAATCGATTAGTTAGCCGATTATTAAGTTCGATTAATCGGTTAATCGGATAAACAATAAAATACATTTTTAAAAATGGCTCCAGTGATGAACTACTAGTTTGTATTGATTGCAGTCCATCACAGGAGCAAGCTTGGAGCGATGGAAGTAAAAAAAAAAAAGTGTGGTGTGCAATATAGTGAAATGGAAAGTTTAAAATTATACAGCGCAATGCAGAATATTACCAGCTATAGAGGAGCACAACAAATCCCAGCAATAGTACATTATAGCTGGCGGTATTCTGCATTGCGCTGTATAATGTGCTGTTGCTGGGTTTTGTAGTCCTCTATAGCTAGTGATATTCGGCATTGCACCACTGTGTAATGTATTATTGCTGGGATTTGTAGTCCTCTATACAGCGCAGTGCAGAATACCACCAACTATAGAGGAGTACAACAAATCCCAGCAATAGTACACTATACATACAGTGTGCAATGTATTGCTGGGATTTGTAGTCCTCTGTATAATATACAGCACAATGTACCATCAGCTATAGAGGAATACAAATCCCAGCAATACATTATAGAGCACCATGTGTGGGAAAGTGCAGGCTTACCTGAGCAGTCTTCCAGCAACTTGCTTCTGAGATCGGACCTGTCTTTTGGCGGCTGTCATCCCCCCCACACCTCCTCTTCTTACATCTCCCCGCGTCACTGTGCCGATCGTGGATGTGGGCTGGTGGTGAGTGTGAGGCGGGAAGGAGGTGCGGTGTGTAGAGCGCGGATGCGGGTCTGGCAGCGGTGAGTGTGAGTTGGGGAGGAGGTGTGGCGCACAGCGTGTGTGGAGCCGTGAACAGGGCCAACTGATCGGAAGCCGATTAATCGATTATTGAAAAAGTTGACAACTTTTTCAATAATCGATTATAATCGATTATGTCGATTAGTTGTTGCAGCCCTAATCACAGCATAAAGGCATTGCATGTATTGACAGTGAGCACCAGTGGAGGAGAAGCATATGCAAGATAGCTATTGGTGGTGTGTTTGAAGCAGGCACCTACTGGCAGCTCATTACTCATCCAAGTGACTTCAATAGTAGATCCTACATAGTCAACTATTTCAATGCCTGTGTACATTTTTGGGATAACATGCTAAAAAAAAGTTTGTTTTAGATAATGGCACATTGCCCTAATGGGACTAAATTTAAGACTTGATTTGACGATTTTAATATACTAAATGTTGATAATTAATTTGAGGTGATTAATATCTGTGTTTTGGACCAGCGTCATGCTACATGGCCCATCTTCTCTTGAGTTTTATGACACTTATGGACTAAACATAGGGCCAACACCAACTAAAATTGTATGAAAAACAGTTTCTTCTTCACATTTAATTATTGCAACACTTTTACCCTGCAGTGACCTCATTTCATATAAAGTGTTATTTTGTTCACTGAGGTTCCCTTATTGTATCAACTTATAGAAGTCGTAAAAGCATTCGTTAAAAGAGAACTATAGGGTAACCTTTTTATCCCATAGTTCTCTTTAGGGTCACGGGAGGACATATACTAACCTCCTCCGGTGACCCAAAGCTCAGTATATAGCAGGCTATTACTCGCTATATACTGAGAGCACCGCAGCCGGGACGGATCCCGACAATATTGTCAGGAATCCACCCAGCTGGCTGATTGACAGCTGGCTCTTCGTATCTAGGGGCAGAGCCAGCTGTGCCTGCCCCCTCCCACATCCGTTCCTCCAGTCAGCACTGGAGGATCGGAGAGGGGAGGGGGCAATCCCTGCGGGGAGTGGTGACTGACAGTCACTGCTCTCTGCAGGGAGATGATCGAGAAGTGAGTGGTATGTGTTCGTTCACTACCCGATCTATAGAGTCGACATGCGTCAGTTTCAATGTCACACGCCGGCTCTAACTATGAGGATGAGTGTAAATCGCTTACCTTATAGTTCTCCTTTAAGCCTAATGTCCACTAATAGAGGAATTTTGGAAGGAAGCAAATACTTTTTCACAGGACTTTATATCATGTGCACAATATTTTATATATTGATAAAGGTCAGTGAATAAATACATTCTGCACATCTATACTATTATTTAGCATTTTTAGCTAGGATGACCTTATTAGATTATAGGCACAAAGGCTCTATGCACTGCTCTATGGAAAACTTTGTTTATAGTTGCATAAATTGAGCAAAATAAGTCAGAAACATAATTTCAAAGGACTGCTCCTGTACTCTGACTTTTGTACTTGTATATACTGTACCTCAAGCACAGCATTTTCAGTATTTTCCCACCCAACTGCATGTATGGAGAACAGAGAAGGACATCATGGAATGTTTGTGTCATGAGCTATTCAGTCATTAATATGTGTCCAAGGCAACAAATCTTATTAATTAGAGTATCAAGAATACTGTATATAACGGGTGTTTCTCAGCTCTTATTGCTTTGGTTCATTCTGATTTTCTCCAGTAGATGTCTCACTACATCACTCAGAGGCTAACTCAACCTAGAGTCCTGTTCAGATGTTCAGATCTGCTGAATGGCAGCAAGACATCTGCACATGATCTATGGAGCCGAGACCTGCTGCTAGTTCTTGTATGACTAACTCAAAGGAAGCAATGTATGCACAATTAGTAACTTTCTTACTCATTCACATTTAGAAGAGGTAAATACCAGTCAGACTGCAGTGAAATTATACAACCAGTTAGAAAATAAATGTCTTTATTAGCAAGAGTTATCAGTGGACAGAAGTGTCTGTTATCACACCATAGCTTAGTTTTACACAATCTGAGCTTCATTTCAGTGCTGTACATCATAATCAGGCCATTTATAGCCATCCATAGAGTCAGCTTTACTGATGACTCAAATGTTTGTTAAACCAACTTTACTCCTTTGTGAGTTTTTTTCAGAAGCAGAGATCCAATGCTAAATGAAACAAAAATACCTATTTGGGTTATTTTATATATATATTTTTAATAAAGTATTGAGTGAAGTGTAAATGTTTTAATACTAATAAAGCTAGATTAGGAATGATAGTGGCCTGTATTCTCGTAGCCCTACAGCTACAGAGATATTAGGGTTTTTAGTGGTGTACTCTGCTGGTATCATTTGGGGCAGGAAAAATCCCACAACATTTGTCTTTTTAAATTCTATTAAAAAAATGTATATTGAGAAAAAGACTGGTGGACTGACCAGTGGATATCCATTAAACAGGAGCTTGCAGTGCACTACAAAGAGCAATATGTTAGAATCACACCAAGCAAAAGGTCTAACAAAATAAAAAAAAATTAGCAAAGAATAAGATTCCTCCAGCAAACCCTGTCTTCTGGTTGTAGGCACCCTTGGCAACACTCCTCACAGCCTTGTAAGAAAGCTAAGGATCTCAAAACTTATGACAAGGCACATCTGCTAAAAGCTGGAAGGTAGTGTCCTCAGCAAGTAGCTTTCAACTTTTCTAGCTTGGGTTAGCCCAATCAATTTTTCAAGGTGTTTGGGGGAGCAAACACTTAGTCACTGTAAACTATAAACTTCTAAGCTTATATTGGTCATGCAGCAGATTAGTGGTTGGGATTGCTGCTTGCAGCCATTGGGCACCCAGTTTGACTCCCAGTGCATGTTGCCTGCAGTAGAGTTATTCAATTGTAAGCTCCAGTAGGGCAGGAACCAACGAATAACAGAAAACATTAGCAATCTAATACAGTATATGGTATAATATGTTTATTCATTACCATATGTGTCATATATCTTTTAAAAAATAGCAGTAGATCAAATATATATATATATATA
>NW_017306680.1:1201025-1254212 GCF_000935625.1 Nanorana parkeri
ATATATTTGTATAATTAATTTTTTTCTATCGGTTTCTATTTTTTTAAAATAAGAAAATGTATCATGTAACCTAAAATGGATAATGTAAATGAATCATGTTTTCAAAGTGTTGCTATAGAATGTATGCATGTTTATTGCATTGCTTAGCAACAGACATTTTACCTGAAAGCAGCTGAAGTTTCAAAAAGCAAAAGAGACAAAACCACAGCAATTGCATGATGTTTTAACCACAAGACTCTCTACATTGCTAATATGTGGTTTATGACAGCATAGTGATTCACGCTACACTTGACAGTGGATTCATACCAACTTACCCAGTCTTTGCACATAACAGATTTCAGTATACAGTGAAATGAAAATGACTCGTCTATCACATTTTTTTGTTATATTTAAGTATGTACCCTTATTTATATATTTCAGACCCATACAGGCCTTATACACGTTGACTTTTTGTTTGTTTATAAATTCTGTATTTAAGAGAGGAATTCTTAAATCCAGAACAACATTATAGTATATCATGGCATAGAAGGCAGAGGTAAGCAAGCATCAGAGGTAAAAAAAAACAACAACCTGGTGCAAGAACAACAACAATCAACGGTTGACTTTTTAAGTACTGCTTGCTGGAGTGGAGAGGGGGAGAAAAAGGAGGGGAGAAGGGAGACCATAGTTATCAGTAACTTAAAGGTGAGGAATAGACATTTGCAATTTGTTTCGCTCCCAAATTAAATTTCCGTATCCGAATTCCGAATTACAGCTAAAACCAATGTGAATTCCCGATTTCCCGAAATTCGTTAGCGGTAGTCCGGCGTGAAATGTTGTATATTGGACGAAATTTCGTTGCAGCAAAGTGACATAAAAAAAATATATATTTTTTTTTATTGTCTGCAGAAGATGAAAAAAACCTCACGTTCCCCCCTAATTCGTACCAGACTCTTTAGGTGTAGTAGGAATTTTCCAAAAAATGGGAAAAAAAACATGGGGTCCCCCCTAACATTCCTACCAGACCATTGATCCGAGCACTGGCCCGGCCAGTCTGTGAGCCGAGGTGTGATAATGCATTTCATATGACACCTGGGCTCACAGACCCGAATGGCATTCGGAAACTCACGAATAGCTCTGGGGAGCTCCCGAATGCTATGTAGCATTTGACAACTGAGAATATCAAATGGGCGGAGCAAGCCGTGACAGGATGGCTTGCTCCGCCCCTCTGTTTACATTTGAGCAGGAACGTCAATTTGCGGCGAGTTGTGGTTGGGAATTGGACGGTCGTCGTGCGACGGGACTTTTTTTATTTTGGCGGGGTTCGTGTATCGTGATTGACGCTAGATTACATCGGTGGAGCCATTTTTTTTTTTTAAATTAAAGGAATAGTCAAATATTGATTCTTTTGTTTTTTTTCAATTAAAGGAATTTATCAAAAGTCTGGACTTTTTACTAACTATTTGATTTAACCCTTTAGTGAATGGGTAGGGGTACAAGTACCCCTTACTCATTCACAAGGGGGGGCGGCATCTGGGTGCCCCCTTATTTAAAGAGGTATCCCGATGCAAATAAGCCCCCTTGGCCGCAGACCCCCACAACCACTGGGTCAGGGTTGTGGGGAAGACGCCCTTGTCCCCATAGGCATTGGGACACCCTCTCAATGCCGAGGGCACATGGCCTGGTAAGGCGCTCAATCGTCCCCCCCCTTTCCTGCCCTGCCGAGCCAGTGCCCGGATCAAGGGTCTGGTAGGAATGTTAGGGGGACCCCACATTTTTTATTAAACGAAAACTAAACGAAATTTCGACCGGACTACCGCTAACGTATTTCATCCGAATCCTGAAACTAATTCAATTTCGGACCCGAAAAACGAAATAATGCAAAATCAAAACTAAACTAAACAAATTTTTTGCTGGTGCACATGTCTAGTGAAGAAGGTCTGTGTTGTAACCTGGGGCAAGAAAGTCATCCAGAGTTGCCAGGTTGCCATGTCTTTGTGCGTTTTATCAGATATCTCTATTTGTAATGGAGTATCACCTGGGTAACTAGATCTAGTTTCAGCAGTGTGAAGAGTTTTACATTTCCAGGCCTGGCCTATGATCTGTTTTGCTGCTGTAATAACATACGATGCACTTCCTCCACATGCGGTCCACCATATGTGGAGGAAGGTACCTGTTTGTTCACAGCCACAGAAGCACGTGGGGGAGTATCCTGTTATGTATTGGGCAATTCTTAAGGGTACCAGTGTGTGAGGGCCTTGTAATTGGTCTCCACCGCAGTGGTTTTATGTGAACAAGATTTCATTGTTCCCCATTTCTCTGTCCAGTCATCTTTCTCTATGTCCACCTTTCTGGATATATAGGGGCGAGATTGCTATGTTGCTAAAGTGGCAGGCATACCATAAAGCAGGGAGATCATTTCCAGTGATTGAGGATCTCGTAGGCATTTTTCTTTAGTATGGGTTAGGGTGGGTTTACTGTCTGACAGTCAGATGCTTTGCTTAATAAAATGCTTTCTTTGAACATACTGAAAGATTTCTAAGTTCAGGACATCAAACTCGGCTTTGAGTTCTTGACCTCTATTAAGAAAATTGTATATATGCGTGGCATATCCTGTCAGTCTGTCAAGACGCCTATTTCGTGAAGCCTGTGCAAGTGTCTGTGCATGCGCGAGTGCCTGGTCTGTTCATAGAATCTGAATTTCTGCGCAGGGTAAAGGTGCCCATACACCTGCCGATTATCGTATGATAGTTGTGGGTGATCCCGCGATCGTACGATAATCGGCAGGTGTATGGGCAGCTTGCGACCGCTTCTACTGTAAGGTCGCACGACTTTCGTCTTCCGAGCACGCTGGAAAACCTGCCGAAAATTATACAATTTTTAGCGGGTTGGTGGCATGCTCGGAAGACGAATGCCGCACGGGCAAGCGCACTCTGTCCGCTCAGCACATGGGCAGATCGTACGAAATTTTAATGACCTTACAACCATCGCACAACGAAAGTCGTTTTGATGGTTATAAGGTGTATGGGCAGCTTTTGGCTCATAGTGTGTACATCTTGATCACCACCAATGTTATCTAAGTGGCTGGCTTCACTAACTTCTCAACTTATGTAGACACCTTCCTGTCTGCATTGAAGCTGAGGCTTTTATTGTGTGATTTCAAGAAGTGTGGGATTTTTGGCACCACTGAAGTGTAGGCTTCTGTATGCTTCACAGCTGAATATCTAAACATATACAATGTTATTATTTTTCTACTTTAATCTTATAGTGAGGTTGTTTTTGCAGCAGATTTTCCAACTTCATATTCAGCAAAACCAAAACAACTGGCATAAGGAAGTACCATTTACATACAAATATCCTTACTTGTGTACTAGCAAAATAATATTTTGATGCAGGGAATTCAGGTTTTTTTTTCTCTCTCTCTCTCCTACTAAATATGTATTACTTGCTATGTATATCTCTGAACAAGATCCATGAACTCCTAAAAGGACAAGTGCTCTCATTGAAAACTCAAACTATGTCCATCTGTTGAACAAAAAACAGATGTACAGGAATCCAGGGGCCCTTTTAGGGAAGACTGTCAGGCAGCTGAATATAACATATTCACATTTCCTGCATCCAACACTGCTCCCATGTCATGACTAAAGATTTTGAAAATAAACTGAAGAAAAGGGCTGGCCTTTTTAATAAGTGACAGGATTACTTTAATATCTGTCAGAATTAAAGTGACACTAAATTCAGGAGTTAAATCTAAAAAAATGCATTCAAGTACCTTATTAGCAAAAATGTATCTTGTTTGTGTATCACTCGCCTGTAGATCCTCAAATCATCTCTGAATTCATACTGACACTGTCTTTCCTTCTGAAGGGGAGCTACTTTTGTTCACCATGGTCCTGTGTGTGTTGTAAAGTAGCCACCGCTCCCAGCTCACTCCCGTGATGGACTACAATCTCACATTTAGTATTGAAGTTATTGTCTATCAAGGGAGTGAGCTTGGAGCGGTGGCTACTTTACAACACGGTGACCATGGGGAACAAAAGTAGTCCCCCTTCAGAAGGAAGGACAGCGTTGGCACAAATTTAGGACCCATTCACACTAGACTCTGCACTAATCGCACGGTGTCTGGTGTGCTGTGCTCCGACACAGTGCCGAAGCGCTGATCCCACTGTGTACTTTTTTTTGTTAAAACTTTATTGAAATGTCACCAGTGACATTTCATTCAGTTCTACTGGCACAGTAGGGTGCTGAAAAAAGTACAGCATGCCATGCTTTTTTTTCAGCGCACACCACCACGTTTCCATCGCAATGCAGTGGTCTGAACCGAGCCCATCCGTGGCAAGGCAAATTGCCTTGTCTTGCGTTGGGGCTGCTCTAGAGACAACGTCCAGCACAGCTCCAACACATAGGGGTCTATTCACTAAAGGGTGAAGAGTTTGGAGAAGACAGGAGAAGTGAACAATCTAGGCCAAAATAGCTGATTTGGAGAAATTCTCCAATTCATCTCACTTTCCAGTTCAGCTATAGTGTCCTAGATTGTTCACTTCCCCTGTCCTCTCCAAACTCTTCACCCTTTTGTGAATAAACCCCATAGTGTGAATGGACCCTTAAAGATGATTTGAGGTTCTAAAGCCGAGTGATAATAAGATACGTTTGTGTTAATAGTTACGGTAATTAAATGTTTTTTTTTAAGATTTAACTCCTGAGTTTAGTGTCACTTTAATGTATGTATCGTTACACTGACATAGACGGTACTGTTTTCTTTCAAATCAACTCTGACTTCTGTTAAGAACAAGAAGCACTGAAGTACAATTACAATCCAGCATTAGTTGGTAGGAAGGAAACCCTACCTGAGTTATGAGAAAATAAGGCTGGCCATCTGTTTTTGTATTCTTAAACACTGTGCACTTAAAAAGCACAAAACTTTTAGATTTTTTTACGTTACAGAAAACAGGTGCTGAGAAAATGACATGAGCTGTCATCTCCTGAGAATGCTAGTTGCCAGGCTGTCACACTGATCTATTGGTTTGACCTGGAGCAAGTATGCAGTTCTGACTTCACTTGTGTCATACCAGTTAAACCAAATGCAGAAATACTAATGTAGATAATTGCAAGGATGGGTATCATAATAAACATATTTGCAAATGGAGCAGTAGCATTGTTACGTCTGTCAGGGCTGCACAGTTGGTAGTAAAACAGTTGTTAGTGCACTGCACGCCAACAAAAACATTTGGCTTCAGTGTCACTTGGGTCTGTGTAGGTCACTTGAAGTCACTCATGTTTATAAAACATCTGCCAACCTAAGGAAGAAACAGTGCTCTTAGCAACACATAATGTTTTCCCTGTTGTAAAGTAACACATGTAACGAACTGGTCTGGCAATGAAATGGTTTTCTTTCAAGCCCTCCCCTTGGCATTATTACAGTACCAAGCCCTCCTCCTCCCTCCCGCAGCTGTTTCAGTGTGCTCGTATCTCTTTCAAAAGGCGCCAAGATTCAAACAAAAATATCCTGATAGAGACATTCAGAGTCTGGACTATGCTCCCATCTGCAAATCTCATTATCAGAAGAATGCTGGGAGGGAACTCTTCTACCTTCAAGAATATTTATACTCATCAATGTCTACTACGTTTGTGTTCCAGACTTGCATTATTAAAAGAGCTAAAATACATAACAAAAGTCATTTGTTTTTACTCTTTCGGAAAAAAAAAAAGTTGTTCAGTTGGGCAACAGAATTGGCGCCTTCGTTAACAAAGTTGTTATTTTTAACATTTTTTCTTTTCCTTCTTTAACAGATTGTGGCACAGCTCCTGTAATACCCTTTAATAAGATAGTAGGGGGAACCGGTTCCCTGAGAGGAGAGTGGCTGTGGCAAGTTAGTCTCTGGCTGCGGAGAAAGGAGCACAAATGTGGAGCTGTGCTGATCTCGGACCGCTGGCTGCTGTCTGCTGCTCACTGCTTTGACATGTAGCTATTTGCAGGGCTTTTTTTTATAGTGTACTGCTACTAGTGATGAGTGCAATTAAGAGGTTTCAGTTCTTGCAAATTTAGGTTTAATTTAGAGTTCAATACAATATTGCCACTTTAGTAAAATGCATAAGAGTCAATAGGGAAGATGAAGTTGATCGTTTTCACTTTGGCAAAATTTCCAAGAAGGTGAAATTGGTTTCAGTGAAATCATTCCGCTCATCTCTTCTAGCTACTTTTTCTTAGGGAAAAGATAACTACAGTAGATGTCTGATGGTATTCTATGGAATACTTCTTATAAGAAGAGAAAATATGAAGATGATTAGATCATTACACAGCAGATGACTTCATTATGACTGTATTTTGTCAATTGAGTTTTCCGGCAACTGTCTACGGATACCTTAAAGTAAATGTGTTATAAAAAGGGGCAAATCCAAGATTCCCTATTAGTCCTTTATTTTGATTAATAGAAGTGTTTTGGAAGTTGGAGGTGACTTGAACAAGTCTGGATTTTACCAGAAATGTTACAATTTCCATATAACTTCAGTTTTTTAAAATCTGTGGATCTACTGAATGTTTTTACACGCAGTTTTTATGGAAACATCTCTTTGTTTTTTATTTTTTCATCTAATGGATGGTTTGAGTCACCCAGATCCCTTAGGACTTGTTCACACCACAATGTGTGATATAACAAGTGTCATAAACTGCTATATAGTAGCACAGTGTTGTAATGCACTGACATATATTGTTAATTGCACCTCAACAGTGCAACAAAAGCTGGGTTCAATATGGTGCTCTGCATTTGAAAAGTATCTGCAAATCTCATTATCAGAAGAATGCTGGGAGGGAACTCTTCTACCTTCAAGAATATTTATACTCATCAATGTCTACGTTTGTGTTCCAGACTTGCATTATTAAAAGAGCTAAAATACATAACAAAAGTCATTTGTTTTTACTCTTTCGGAAAAAAGTTGTTCAGTTGGGCAACAGAATTGGCGCCTTTGCTTAATAAACGATTTTGTGTTCAATTATTATTTCATTTTAGTAAACATTGTAAAAAAAATTACCTAAAACTTATTGTGACACAATTTAAAAATGTTTATTCATAGGCTCTTTTGTATCCCTATTACTGCATATTATAGCACTTCTGCCATGCAGCACTGGGGCTCCCCAGTTTGAATCCCAGCCAGGGTCACTATCTGCATGGCATTTGCATGTCCTCCCTGTGCTTGCGTGGGTTTCCTCCCACACTCCAAAGACATGCTGGAAGGTTAATTGGCTCCTGTCTAAATTGGCCCTGTATGCGTGTGTATTAGGGATGCACCGAAATTTTGTACGCCAAAACATATCGGCCAAAAATTGCACTTTTGGCAAAATGCCTAAAGTGCCATTTTTTGACCGAAATAGCCGTGCATCCCTGGCTTCTCTCCTGTCCCAGCGGGGAGGAGAGAAACTGTTACAGGAGGGAGGAGGAGAGTGCTGTGAGTGGCCGGCGTCTCTCCTCTGCGCACCGCTCAGCCTCCTGTGAAAGATCAGGAGAGCGATGGTGTGGGTGGAGACAGCTGTCATTGCTGTCACATGAGGCTGAGCTCTTTTCCCACACCTCCCCGCCCAACCTCCTGTGACAGCCGATCCAGGATGGAGAGCGAGTACAAATACTCAGCTATCAGTAATCACTGACTGTTTGTAAATAATGGAGGACATAGTATGTTTACTGTGTCCCCAATTATGAATGAATGGGAAGTGATCTACATCACTTCCTGTTCATTCATGATTGTGGATATAGTAAACATACTATGTCCACGAACAGGAACACTCAGTATAGAGGATTCCTGTTCATTTATAACAGGGGCTGCAGAATAAGAGATTGAGGACTCTGTCTCAGACCCCTAATATTTCCCAGAAGCCCCCAACAATAAAGTAAAAAATAAAATATATAAAAAAATAAAAAGTTTATAAAAAATAAATAAAAATTTAATATTTTTAAAAAGTTAGAAAAAAAAACATTTTCGGTTTCGGCCTGACATTTTTTTTCATTTCGGTTTTGAAATTTTAATTTCGGTGCACCTCTAGTGTGTATGTATAGGGACTAGGGATGTTCAGATACCAGTGCCGATCCTTGACATTTTGACGAGAACTACAACCATTGCAGTGGTTGCTGCTGGGACCTGGCTCTAACAATGGACCGAGAGCCCGACAGTGTCAGGAGAGAGGAGGGGACCCGGCAGAATATCTCATCCCGCTGAGTGAATGTCCCCTCCTCTCTCTGCCAGCGTCCATCACCAAGATGGCCACCGGCAGGCACCAATCAGATGGTAGCGCATGCGTGATGACGTCATTGCCCATGCGCAAGGTGACTTCTCGGCGGGGTGTCACCCCGTCTTGAGACTGATTGACATCTGGGCTCGGGACGCCCCTGGGTGTATGGCCAGCTTTAAAATAGGAAGAAACAAATGCCAGCAATGTCTCATTTTGCTGTGTGCCATTGCACTGTTTATGGCTTCCCCAAACTACCAGCGCATAACCTCTGACATGGGGAGTCAAAGCTTAGACGGGAAGGGTATGTAGAGCTATTTTCTACAGGAAGGGGTTAAAGGAGTGAGAAGACTTTTATGACAGGATAACACAGCCTACTGAGAACTTAACATGCGACTGTTCTGTGTATAATTTCAGACGCAGAGGACTATTGCAGATCTGACATAAGTGTGTGGACTACACGTCTTGTCGCTATTTATATCCATCTGGTTGCCAATACTTAAGTGTAATAGCGGTGACAGAAAAAGGACGCAAATGTGGAACAATCATTTGTGCTCCTTTGGTCTCAAACCCTTTGATAAATTTCCCCCCACAGATTTATTTTTTTGATGATGCAAGTAAATGCACCTAAACAAAGGTAAACATACAGCGTAAGGCTACGTTCACACTACATGCAGGGACCCGGATTTTTCTTCACAGGGGACATAGAACTTAATCACTCACACCACAACATGGGTGTAATCTGAGGTGAAGTATGGAAAAAGGTATATAAGTTATGCAGTGCACTGGATGGAACAGGACCACATTGCTGTGTGGGTACCTGAACCGAGTGAAGTTTGTACACTCTAAATAAAGTTAAAAATAATTAAAAAAAAGGAAATGCTGAGACAGTGCCCGTCCTCTAAAACTGAACATTTTAATAGGCAGGCTAGTGTGATTGCAGCCTGAATAACATCATGTCACATCTTTACATGTATCTATAGAAAACATTGTTGTAGCATTGATTTGCCGGCATTGGATACATTCCAGAAAACAGTGAGCAGGTGCGGCTGTAGTCAGGTGGTCTCTGGCCTCTTTACAAGGAGGCCACTATAAACTAGAACACGCCTAGCCACATAACCACATTAGACAATGAGCCGCAAACACTGCAATACTAGCAAAACCCAAACCACAACTATTAAGCGAGCGCCTTCTGCAGCCAGCGCACAGCCCTAAAATGGCCGCATGCCAGCGCTACTGGCCAACCACGCCCCTTATTTGTGCCAAAGCCCCGCCCTTCTAGCTTAGCTGGAGCGCCATCTTTAGGAAGGGTATGACATATCGCTAGAGAGCTGAGCGCTCGCTCTCACGACACACTGGAGATCCACAGTGCCCTCACAAGACATGGCTGCAGCGGAGTAGCGCATGGCCCTGATGTCACGTGTGTTCTCCTTTCGGGATTGGACGACGCTAATCACTCCCGCCATTGAATGAAAAGTGACTGTTGCCTGAGGAGAAAGGAGCTCTGGGCCGACTTTTGTGCTTGACATTATCTGCTTGGCGGGAAGTCCCGATCTGAGCATGGCTACCTCCACCCCCAGCCGTCAGGTACCCCCTGTAGCACAGTCCCCCTCCCGGGGGGCTCGCACCCCTCTCTCGCCGACTCGTATCAGCCGCTTGCAGGAGAAAGAAGAGCTGCGGCATCTCAATGACCGCCTGGCAGTCTATATAGACCGGGTGCGATCTCTGGAGCTGGAGAATGACCGGCTAATGGTGAAGATATCCGAGAAGGAGGAGGTCACCACCCGGGAGGTAGGTGTCGCGTTGGGGCAAGGTCATGGTTATCCTCGTGTTTTCCTGTGGGATGGGAGCGGTATGACATGCCGGTTCTGCTGTACTCTACATGGCAGCTCATTCATCACAGGGATGGGGGAGGGGCCGCTCATAGCGGGATCATTGTCCTGCAGCGTCTGGAGAGGAGGAACTTCATATCCGCTCTCCATTCAAACTTTCCAAGGGCTGGGCTCTGTGCAGAGCGGATAGAAATCTATTCAAACATCATTTATTTATTACACGTATTCATATAGTGCTACCAATGTACACATTCACATCAGTCCCTGCCCTCAAAGAGCTTCCAATCTAAGGTCCCTATCTCACATGTATGCAGGCACAATTTAGACAGGAGACAGTTAACCTTCCAGCATGTCTTTGACGTGTGGGAGGATACAGGAGTACCTGGAGATGTGCCCTGACCGGGGTTTGAACCGGGGACCCCCAGTGCTGTAAGATAGAAGCGATATAAACACTTTTTTCCCCCTTTTTTTTTTGCGAGAGCGGACCCTGTATACACCTGAGGGTTTTTGTTGTCTTTACCAAAGTGTAACAATGCGCAGTAATCCTACTACTTGTAATGGTGTTTGTTCACACCTGAGCATTGTCACCTTCCTTCAATGGCATGTTCACAGCAAAATCGGGACCACATTTTAAGCCAATGGAGGGTCCGTTGACTTCTGTTCCTTTTGCACCAAACTTTATTTTAATTAACGTGGACAAACATCTATGTATTTTTTTACTAGGGTAAAGGTGGTACACCGTGCTAGTAGTAGAACTAACCATAAATAAATTAGTGCGGTGTACCATTATTCACCACCAATCATCGTTATTTTTGTTCTGTTTTATGTTGAGCTATAAAAATGTAGAGCATTGTTCCCCCCCACTGCAATGAAACAGATCGCAGCGGTGTGAACTAGTCCCATTCACACCCACTCATTTTTTGGTACCCTTGCATTAGCATCCGTTGAAAAACGGATCACAGTGGATCTGGTGTGAATGGAGCTTAGGAGTGCCTGCAAAACTTTAGTGTTTTTTAAAATTTTTTTTTTGCTCTTAACCATTGCCTACGTAACTATTGATTGCCAAAACAAAAAACGCTCAATACTGAAAAATCTGCACAGGGAAAGGCTTGAAGCTTGCTCTCCTTTCCCTTATATTGGTAATTTCCCCTACTTTCACAAAATTGTAAAGCCAAAACTTTATTTTGCTTTTTTTTTGTTCTCTTTTTATTTTGTTTAAATTAGTTTTGGATAGAATAAAGAAGTGTTAGAACACCTGCCAGGTTTTCATTGCTGTCTACGTCTCTTTTATGATGCTTCAGCCTCTCTCTTTGTCCTGTTTTAACCGTTATCACACCAGAGGCCCTAATCACACCAGATCCGCTGTGTTCAGTTTTGCAATGGATGCTAACGGAAGGTAACCCGAAAAATGTATGGCGGTTCCCACCATTCCAATGTGTTGCGATGTGCTGGAAAAGTAGAGCATGCCCTACTTTTTTTTTTTTTTTTACTGCGGAGCGGGGAGGAGAGATTGGTCTCCTGTGACAGCTGATTCCTCCCAGCCTCCTGTGATAGCTGACAGCTGTCTCTGCCCCTACACCACCACTCTCCTAATCTGTCACAGGAGGCGGTGCGGGAGGAGAGCTCAGCCTCCCGTGACAGCGCTTACAGCTGTCACTGCCTACACACCGCTCTCCTGATCTGTCACTGGAGGCTGAGTGGGAGGAGAGCTTGGCCTCTTGTGACAGCGCTTACAGCTGTCACTGCCTACACACCGCTCTCCTGATCTGTCAAAGGAGGCGGTGCGGGAGAAGAGCTCAGCCTCCTGTGACAGCACTTACAGCTGTCGCTGCCTACACACCGCTCTCCTGATCTGTCAAAGGAGGCGGTGCGGGAGAAGAGCTTGGCCTCTTGTGACACACTGGCCACTCGCACCGCTCGGTCACCTGTGACATTTTCCTGCTCGCTGCGGGGACGAGAGAAACCAGGCATGCACCGCAATTTCTGACAAAAGTGCAATTTTCGGCCAATATATTTCGGTGCATCTTTTAGCCTTTACCATATGGGCAAGGATGACACAGCCTCCTGGGATACTTACAGCACACATCCTAAGACCCCGGGACAATCTACAACAGAAGTGCCACACACAGCGTATTATGGGGGAGCTGGAAGAGTCAACTGGCTCCTGATGACCTAGGAAAGGAAGATGGCAGTGTGGTATCGGGTCAGTAGGGTGGGGGTATTGCAGAGCACTGCTGGGTTCACTGGACACGTGACTTATGTTCAGTGAGCATAACCCAGTAGAAAAGAAATGAAGGGTTAAAAAAATGTACACAAAGGGATGAAGGTGGTTTACACTCAAACTCACACACTCTATATTGCCTAAAGTAATGGGACGCCTGCCTTTACACGCACATGAACTTTAATGGCATCCCTGTCTTATGGTGCCCATACATCTTGCATCGGACGAATATTTCCATCCGATGATCGGACCGTTGTACGATTTTCGTACGGCGGCCCTATTATGCACCAACCATCGCACAGTTCCATTAGCGGTCGTTGGCAAAATAACCTGGCCGAATTTCGTTAATTGACAGAACTGATTTTCGTTTGCGTATGAGCAGTGTTAATCGTCCATTATTGTTTTTTTTTTTTTTTTTACGTATGAAAACGCCACCAGCCTTGCGAATTTCATACGATTCGACAAGTTTGCTAACCTGCTGGAAAGTCAAGTCGTACGCTTGTACTGTATTTGCGCTGGTACACTGCCCATCAACATTGCGAATATTGGACGAAAAGGCGATCGCAAACGAAAATCGTCCGATACTCGTTAGATGTATGGCACCTTTTAGTCCGTAGGGCTCAGTCTGCATGCCCAGGTGCGTGATTTTATACACCCATGGCCATGGAGGTTATTAGAACACCTCAATCCAATGATTTGGGCGGGTGTCGTACTTTTGGCAATATAGTGTATATAAGTGTAAGCTATCCCAATGTCACTCCAACAACTGAAGGCTGTGACGCACTGCATGCGAAGCAGCGTGGAGTGTGGGCGTGCTGCCCTCGCGTGCAGTGTCATGTAATTTTCTCCCCGGCACGTGAGCTTGCGAGAGCTCGCATAGCTTAGCGTGCCAAGATGAAAAATGTTTGGCCAATCGGCTCGCACGTATAAACCCGCGCGCCACGATGCGAACGCCATAAGGTTGTTACGCATCAATCATCTGGCTGCATTCCGCTCACACACTGCATGCAAAGCTCCATGCCTGACAGGTTTGCTTCGCTCTGCACGGCTTTGCATGCTGTGTGTCACGGGCTGAAGTGAACTCTTAAGGCCATGACACACTGCAGACGAAGCAGCGCGGAGCGGTGGCGCGCTGCCTTTGCGAGCAGTGTGTCGTGTCTTTTTCTCCTGGGCACCTCAGCTAAGGAGAGCTCGCGGAGCTGAGCGTGCCGAGATGAACAATTTCAACTTCAGCCAATCGGCTCGCGCGTAAACCTGTGCGACCGGATGCACCGTCTGGCCGGTTGTTAAGCACAAACCGATTGGCTGAAGGTGCAGTCAATCATCTGACTGCACTCAACTCACACACTGCACGCAAAGCTCCATGTCGGATAAATTTGCTTCGCTCTGCACGGCTTCGCGTGCAGCCGTGACACACTGCACGTGAAGCCGTGCAGAGCGAAGCAAAGCTCTCCGGCACGGAGCTTCGCGTGCAGTGTGTGAGCTGAGTGCAGTCAGATGATTGACTGCACCTTCAGCCAATCGGCTCGTCTGTAACAACCGGCCAGACGTCGCATCCCGTCGCGCCGGTTTATACGCGCGAGCCGATTGGCTGAAGTTGAAATTGTTCATCTCGGCACGCTCAGCTCTGCGGGCTCTCGCAAACTGAGGTGCCGAGAAGAAAGTGACATGACACACTGCTCGCAAAGGCAGCGCGCCGCTGCTTCGCGTGCAGTGTGTCACGGCCTTTAGTCTTTGGAAATTTCTAATCCAGAGTCTAAATGGAGGTGACTGTTCACACCAGCCTAGCCCACTACCGTCCCAAGGCATAGACCAGTCAAGTCAGTTCACAGCACTGCTTTGCTCTGAAAATTTGACTTTGGAGTGTTCATTTGATTTTCTAATGGGAACAAATCACTCATCATTTTTGGCTGTATGGATGAAAAAATTGGATTTTCAGGATTTTTCTTAACATGAAATTGTCAGTGATTTCCGATTCTGAAAAATCTTACTGTAATGCACATGTGCTAGGCACAAAGGGAACTAGTTTAGTACATCTGGGATTCCATCCCAGTAGCAGATCTGGATGAACATTTTGTAAGGGCTTTCGAAAGAAATTGTCTCAATGATGGCACAACGGTATATCCCTATGAATTGTGTTTAGATGAAACACTACTGGGTTCATGGCCAGCTGAAACAGGACATTGATTGTCACCTGGTTGGATAATTGCAGTGATTTTTCACAGTTAATTGTGTAAAGATTCTCTTCCTTTGCATAAACCATTAGACTGCAAAATGGCTGATTTGTGAAAGTGTTTGTACTTTGACAGGCTTTACTGGTCATAACAAAGCAGGTGTCTGCTCTGGAGGCTGGTGATGGTGTATTGTTTTCTGGTATATTTATTCTCGCAGCTCTCCAGCTTAAAAGGAGATGACACTGATGTGCTGGGGCTTGATGCTTGGGTCTTTGTTCTTTTTGACAGTCACTTCTGTGGGGCATTGTCTGGTGGGATTTAACACCAGTCATCTGTCTGCTTTCATGTTTAAGTCAATTCAGCCAGAATACCTTGTTAGAACATATTAAAGGCCAATCTGTAAAACTCTTGTTGGTCCATTTAGACCACCTCACTTGTGCCATCTGTGCTGGGGTTTTGCAAGTATACAACAAAAAAAGGACCTACATTTTTTTTATTTTGTATTAGTAATGCTAAACTCTTAAAAATTGCATTCACAACCCTAACCATTAACAAAAAGTATCTTATTTGTAAATCACTCGGCTGTAGAGCCTCAACTCATACCTGAATGAGTGCTGACACTGTCCTTCCTTCTGGAGGGGGGCTACTTTTTCTCCCCATGATCCCTGTGTGCGTTGTAAAGTAGACACCACTCACATGATGGACTACATTCTCGCGTTTAGTTTACTTATTTGTAGGGATACATTGATACTGAGCATTTTTATGTGTACACTGGCTCTCGAAATACCTGAACATTGTTCAGGTATTTTGAGAGCCAGAGGGGCTGACTAGCAAGATACTGAAGCTTGGCCCAGCGGGAGATTCCTCCATCCACACAGTTTAGCGTAGATGGAGGAATCTGTTGCACTTTTTCCATCTGACCATAGAAAATCTGCAGATAATCTATAGGTGTATGGCCACCTTTAGTCATGAAAATGCTCCCATACTAAACGCAGATACCGGCACTTTACATTTTTAAACTGCAGCCAGCATTTTAAACCGGCGCCACGGTTCACAGTAATCGCAGCACCTGTTTACAGAGTCGGCCACACTTCTCTTTCTGGAAACCTATGCGGCCCACGAGACCAGTAGAACCCCTAGTGAGACCCCGCACAGCCCTCGTGAGATCTTCCGCTGGAGACATCAGGCTGGCACCCCAGAGCAGCACAGAGTATGTAGCTATGTGGTATTCTGCATTGCTGTATAATATATTGCTGGGATTTGTAGTCATCTATAGCTGGTGGCTATGCGTAGCCTATACTGTATATACATAATTTGAGTATCATAGTTTTATTTTGCCACAATGTTTTAGCTTGTTAATTTTGGTATGCAACAGTCATCTTTAAAAAAAAACCTGAATTCATTGTTTGCAAATAACCTCTATTAATACTGCAGGTCTTCTGCTTTAGAAAAATGTATGTAGTTTCCTTTTTTCCCCCATTTTAATGTTACAAGGCTGACAACCTTTGGGTGAGGTGGGGTGATTTGGTTTACATATTCCAGTAAAGATTGCCTAAGTGGTAGAGTGCTTCTATTGCTCTTTTGGTGTAAAGCACACTCTTGGTACATATAACAAGAGTAGATAATATATGTGCACATTTCTGTGTACTACTTTACTACATAACACTTTTTCCAACTTTTGGAATTCTAGGTCAGTGTAATCAAAGATCTTTATGAGTCTGAGCTTGCTGATGCTCGAAAAGTTCTGGATGAGACGGCGAAACACAGGGCTAAGCTGCAGATAGAGCTCGGGAAGTATCGTTCTGACTTTGATGAGCTAACCAAAAAGTAAGTGTTGTTCTTTTAAAGAAATCTCATTCATTGTCTCATCCTCTTGTACCGTTTTTTTTTTACCGCCAGGGGACCAAGTGCTATTCATACACTTCTTGCCATTGTTAACTGCTTGCCGTCCGCCCATTGTGAAAAAACTGACGGACGGCAAAGTCCCATTGGCGGGTTGCCGTAAATAAACAGCTTTTTTTTTTCTGCTCGCGCAAGCTCCCCTTGGCAGAAGAAAAAAGATCTGTTTCTTTGGGGGTCCCCAGGTGACAGGGGATTTAGAGACCCCCTAATGTCTCCATAAAGAGAACCTGTCAGTGTACCTGTGCTATCGCATAGGGGGGATTGTTAGCCCCCTATGTGATAGCAATAACATTAAATGTAAAAAAAAAAAGGTTTTACGCACGTATAAACGTAAATACGCGTCAGTTGCACGAAAACGACAATTGCGCTACAAATCTTGCATATCGCCACGAACGTTGCAGTGAGAGCAATCATTTTCGGGCCATCAATCACTGATAACAATAAACTTATGAGCGGTAAAAGCTTTTAAAGCGTCGCCTATAGCCAATTTTGGGTATTGTCGTTTTTTGATGTTTCGCGGGCATGTGCAATTTTAAGATTTGACATGTTTGGTGTCTTTTTACCTGACATTAAAATAGCAAAACATTTTTCCTGGCACACTCACAAGCTAGCATGTAAAACAACTTGTCTCACACTTAGGTTAAAAACCGAGGTTTGGATACACTTTTTCTGCAGAAAAACTGACACACTTTTTTACCTGACATGACCCCGTCTTTTATATTTTACCAAATTGGGTAATGTTTTATAATTTAATATCGGGAAACGTTTTTGTTTTCTGTAATTTTTCCTTACTGTAGTAAGAAATAAAACTCCCAGTGGTGATTAAATACCACCAAAAGAAAGCTCTATCTGTCCCCACCCAAAAAATGGTATAAAATTAATTTCACTACAGCGCTGCATGACGGAATAAATGTCAAAGTACTGCAGGGCTGAATACTGAAAAATGGCCTGGACAGGAAGGGGGGTGTAAACACCTGGTCTTCACATGGTTAAGCAGCGTGGTTGGACAGTTTATCCACCGTTGTCTGAACATGCTGCTTGATTGTGATTTAAAAAAAAAAGTGTGTTGGGCTTTTTTCGAGGTACTACTAGTCATGAAGGTGACTGGATCCTGAATTTTTAGGGTACCACCCCAAGATGATATTTCTGTTTCTGGTAAATGATGGCAGTGTTAAAACTAGTTGAGTTTTTTGGGTTTGTTTTTTATATCTTGGGATGGTGAGATTTGTTAGATTTTTGTGTCCTTTTATGAATAGCTTGTTCAGTTTTTAGGCACATTAGTCGTGTTAGCTAGGGCATCAGTGTGTTGTTTTATTTTTTTGGTCTGCAGCCTGTTTAAAGGTGCTTGTAAATATTATCGTTATTGTCTGAACTGGCCGAATGGGCACTAGACAGCCTCTGTAGACACCTTCAGGCAAACTGAGTATGGCTGGGTTGGAATTTCCTGTCCGATAACTGTTTAGGTTCCATGATAAGTCTGGGAAAGGTATGTCCTTTTTTTCCTCTAAAGTAATCACCAGATTGTAGGTAAGGAAAAGTTCTCTCACTGGAATCTGGTTTCACTCAGGGCTGAACAAATCCCAGGAGCCAGGTAGCTCCTGACTATCTTTTAGTTGGCAATAAAGCTGCCTCTTAAAATATAACTAAAATCCCTCTGGGTCCTGAATTCTATATTAGGCTATCCACCCCTGATCGCACTGTTATCTTGTGGCTGAAAATGGAATGCATAGCATTTAAAAAATTTCTCCAAAAAAAAACTGACTGCCGGGTACCTCTGTCAGCAATCAGCTTCCTCTCCGCGGGAACTCGACTTCCAGTGTCCTCAGCCCAAGCCTGCCTAATTATTGGACGGAACAAATATATTAGGACAGAAAACTGAGCTCCTCAAACATCAGTCAACACCAATGTTGAATTGAAAACCAGCTCAGTATATATACAGTTCTGGAAGTCTAAAAACATAACGCAATCAAACATCCCCTCCCCGTGTCTTAATGAAAGAATAGGGAAAGAGAGGAGATGGATATGATGGGATTATCTCCTGAGTGTCTATGATATGGTAATGTATTTGGGTACATCTAGTGACTTGTTAACTCAATCGGACAAATAGACTTCCATTTAACTTGTCTTTTAGTCAAGTCCAAGTCCAGGGTCTGATCCAGGACAGGATACTGGGGTATAGGAAAACACAATCTCCGCTCCCCATGTATCCCCACATAATTGGGAAATAGATCTCCTGTGGTCCTCTTGATCCATGGAGCACAAATGAAGGGTCCCACACAGCCCAAAGCACCATGGCAAGCCCCTCTCCCAATCAAACTCCCTCCACAGCCAAGGCCTATAGTCAGTGAGAAGAAGGCAGGCCTGCAGTCCCCTCCAAATAGCAAAGTAGCGGAGGCTTCTGTCACAATCTCCATTTCTTCAGTTGGATAAATATGAAAAATTGCATATGTATACTTATGTACTTTCTAGCTAGCAAGTAGCTCTCCAGTTGTCTCCATGTATTCCTCAGACTGAGCCAAGTTCGGCATTCACAAATGCCAGCGGGACTTGGTTCAGTCTCTCTCAATAACCTGGTTGCCAGAGTTTTTTTCTTTTTTTTTTCCCGTTGCCTTTGTGATCTTTGTGCTCTGGAATTGTTCAGCCCTAGCTTAAAGTACCAGTTTTCAAGTCTGAATAGTTGAGGTTCAGGTTGCAGACACAGCTGAATGGTAAGAGGCTCAAACCCTCCCTTTCCCTGTATGCTTTGCTCATCTGGGCTTATGGGGATTCGGTTACCAAGAGATAGTCCATAAGAAAGCTTCTACTGCTGGTCTCTGGAAGGCCCAGAGTACTATGCAAAATTTGATTATAGGACCAGTCCACTTAAAAGAAAAAAGGTGGACTGTGTTTCTACCTGGGAATTGTTACAATAGCTAGTGTTGTGTTCTCCATACTATAAACTTGAAAATGCAATGGGGAGAATGGGAAGCCCTTTATAATGGCACACAGCAGGTGCAAAGACACAAACTAAAGCCATGATATTTTCACAATAGATCCAATGAAAGATGTACTTCTGTCAGGTAATTGAAAAGCCTGACGGGGTGACCTAACCCCCATTCACACTAAAGCTTTGACACTTCAGTGTCCAAACTTGCCACGAATAAAGGAATAATGTCACCAGCACACCAGTTTTTGTTAGTCAATGATCCATTTTAATGGCACATTGCCATCCAATACACAAGCGCTTTCGGGGCCGCAGGGGGTCCCCTTCATCAGGCTCAGAATGACACTTCAATAACAGATACATCAACCTTATATAGGCATCAAACAGTGAGGGGAAAAAACAATAAACCACTCCCATACATAATGACATCACTGGATCCATTCCCGCCACAATAGATTCAAAAATTCGAAAACCACCACCAACCTTAAGCATTGCAGCTGTACCGAGGCGCAGGGAGAAAACCGGGCCGTTGGTCGGCCGTAGCGGATGGTTGCCAAGGCAATAGGACGCAATTGCGGCCTGCCAGCACCGCCCATCTCTGGTGCGCATGTCAGTAATAAGGAGCGCAGTGGAACTTCCGGCTTGCGTTCCATCGACCTTTTATTCCTTCCAATCGTGGGTTGGTTAGTAATCCTGAAACCTTTCGGTATCTTACGTGCTCTATAGTACTCCGAGAGTGTCTGTCCATGTAATTCCAGGTCGATCTTCTTCTTCTTGAGACGTTTGATTTCTCTACTTAGATCAGTAGCTGTGTCTGTGCCAAACGCCTTATCAACATCTGTTGGAAAAAGAATCGCCTCCACTTCGTCCGCAGTAAATGCAAGAACGCTTTGGGTTCCTGGATTGGTGTTACCGGCTAGATCCATGAGCAATAAAAGAATGTTACAAGTTGTAACTGCGTGATCTGAGCAACAAATGTCAAAGGTAGATGATGGTGCTCAAAGGCACGGTAGGATAAAGATGAAATGGGGGTGCAACGCAAGATTCGCCAAATAAACTTCAAAAACAGGATGTCTTGCTGCACTCCTAACCAGAGTAACCCCAAGCTGGGTGGGTGCTTGTAGTGACCACGGAAGGCACCGTGTGAATCACAGAATAAAGGAATAATGTCACCAGCACACCAGTTTTTGTTAGTCAATGATCCATTTTAATGGCACATTGCCATCCAATACACAAGCGCTTTCGGGGCCGCAGGGGGTCCCCTTCATCAGGCTCAGAATGACACTTCAATAACAGATACATCAACCTTATATAGGCATCAAACAGTGAGGGAAAAAACAATAAACCACTCCCATACATAATGACATCACTGGATGTCATTATGTATGGGTTAGGAGTGCCGCAAGACATCCTGTTTTCAAACTTGCCACGAAGTCCCATCCCTACTGCCCCACCACTACGTCATACATCGCCAGCATCGGGGCTGTTTAAACAGACTCCCAGTGACTTTTGCCGCCGGGACTCTGTTTAAACTTGTAGAGCCGACTGTCGGCTTTACAACAGAAGCGATCCTGGCGACTTACCTGTCGCCAGATCGCTTCTGCGTCCCGAAGAAGGGGCCGGACACCCCCGCCGCGCTTCCCGGGCTCCGTTGCCCCTCCTACGGGCCCGGGACCGGCGATCTTGGTGTCCGCGGGGAGCTGGGGAGGAGGTCGAACTTCCGTTCATCGATCCCCCTCCGCGTTCTATGGTACCGGGAGCGATGCAGATTGCATCACTTCCGGTCCCTGGGCTGTCAGTTCTGGGCTCCTGGAGCCCAGCACCATTTTATTCTATAGGGTCTTGGCATTCAGAAAATATATAATGTTGGGGGGTTATAAGTAATTTTCAGGCCTAAAATGTGGAATATAACATGGGTACAAAAAATTAAAAAAAGGCCTCAGTCATGAAGGGGTTAAAGCTGAACACTGGGCAGATAAAGGCAGGGAGGGAGAATCGGCACAAGGAGCCAATCTGCTGGACAGTAATGCAGGGAGTATGCTGTTAGAGGAGAGAGCACAGTGAACGAGAGATGAACTCATCGTTCTGCTTCTCTTTTCACTGTAATGTTAGGGCCTGTTCACACGACGTCCGTATTCTGTGCTGACCTGATCCGTACACTCCTGCACTAAATATGCATCCCTATGTGTTTTATGGGCTACAGTTCTCATGTGTGCAGTCCGTTCCTGACTGAAAAAATACCGCATGTCACATTTTGTCCAGTCAGGAAACGCTCGAACGCAACGAAAACGGAACACAATGCAGCTAAGCAAAAAAGGTTGAGGTGGAATAGGCTTCCCTGAAAAGCTGAGTCTAGGGATCGCCTAAAGGCAGTCAAAGTGGGAGATAGACAGACATTTTGAACATGCCCACTACCTTCCCATGGACATACGAGTAAAGGAAAAAAATGTATCCGGGTGAGCTCGCAAATCCTTATATAAACTCCAGAACTGACCCTTGGAGTCCTGGAGCCTCAAGATTGGGTGTACCCAATACCGACGTCTCCTGCAAGCTCGTTCTCTGCAGATTGCTGTAGCAGAAGTGAGCTCAGAGGAAGAATATGCATACTGACAGCCCCACGGCTCAAACGCTCTGCATGAGTAGCACCGCGTCTGCTAATCCGCACCTGATCAGGACCTGAAAATCACGTGAACAGGGCATAAAAGGGTGGGGCGGGGGACCTGAATTCCTTGGGCAGAAGAAGCATCTCCCATGTATGTACTTAATCTGTCTATTTAGCTGTTTCCCTGGAGATTAGCTTTATTTTTTTGTAATCTGCCAGCATAGTGTCAGATTGTGTTGGAGTGGGCTGTCTGATGCCATACTGATTTTAATTTGACAACTGGTCATGCCCATGTACTATACCTACACATAGCTGCTAATAAATGCTGATCCTCAGTTAATGGAAGCAAGTTCTTGCAGCTGTTAGATGGCACGCAGCAGCAAGTGGAGGCCACAAAAGCAGCTTTTTGTTTGCACACTGAAAAGAATTCTCCCACAAACTTGATGAAGAAACAACTGGTAATGTTGACAAGAATAATTGCTAAAAAGTTTGTATATGTAGATGGAAGCACTCTGTATTCTAAATCAAGCCTATTACATTCTACAACTTTTAGCAGTTGTGTAACA
Organism: Nanorana parkeri; assembly: GCF_000935625.1. Classification (NCBI taxonomy): domain Eukaryota; kingdom Metazoa; phylum Chordata; class Amphibia; order Anura; family Dicroglossidae; genus Nanorana; species Nanorana parkeri. The sequence continues at coordinate 1,223,443 of NW_017306680.1, forward strand.
TGCCTTTTGAGGTAGAACATAGAGGAAAAAAAGGCATATCATATTGTAAAAAACAAACTTAATCCAAAAAGCAAAAAAAAGTGTGAGGATGCATCTGTACCCAATATTCTGTTGTAGAAAGCAATTGACAAATAAGCTGCTTTGTATTCAAATAAGTGTATATACTCCTTTTTTTTATAAGGATTTTAATGTTCCTTTCAGTAGGTCTTTCAGGAACTGTAATTTGCTTAAAGGGCTCACCACTGTCGTAAAGCTGATTTTTGCATGCCAAGGGCTGTGTGAGAAACAATCGCAAAGTATTGGGGGGTGTGTGTTCATTGTAAACACGGCCCTACTATAAAGGGAACGTACAGTGTTTTGGAATCTTTTCTATTTACTACAGGGGTGTGGAATTCCTATCGCCCGACACCCGGGACATGCAGTTTCGGGCACCGGGCGAGTTTTTATGTACATTTAGCCCAGTTGCGGACAAGCAAAGCTGAATGTACATTGTGGAGCCGCCGCTCGTTTACTAGTATCAATTTGAGCAGCGGCGATCATTTCTGCCCGCACCCCCTGCCGTAGTTTTCGGGGTCGTCCGCTCTCCTGGGGGAGCCTGAAAACTACCGCTCAGCCTTAGAGCAGACTAAGAACGTCTGCTCTACGGGCTCTCTGTGTGTTCTCTGAGACCGTGGTGCTGTAATCGCAGCGCCACCTGTCTCGGCTGTCAGGAACTACACAGAACAGCTGTTCTGTGTTGGAGGGCAGGTTCCATAAAGAGAACCTGCCACCTCTAATCTATCACATAAGGGATCTTAATCCCCTATGCGATAGGAAGAACATTAAGTGGAAAAAGTAAATAAATATGTAACCTTTTTAAAAGTTAAAAACATATAAAGATTTAAAAAATGAAAAATAAAAAAATGAAAGCCTGCTGCCCCTGCCATCTGCATGCAAATAAACGCATGCATAGGACATTCTGCATGTGCTTTGAGATTGCAGACGCCATTCCATGGTGGTAGCCAGAATTCTTCACCACACACACACACACACACTTCATTTTCCCAGGTAATATGGAAAAATAAAAATTACCCGATGAAATCTGGCCCAGTCTCTCCCAAACCACCCCCCCTGGCTATACTTGCCTTTCGGCGAACAATCCCTCCCCTCCGCCAGTATGGGTGTACTATCTGTGCCCCGTACTGCTGTCCAGTGCAGTCCTCCCCTATGCATTTTGAATTTCGCTCGCAAATTGCAAGCACTCACTGGTCAACGTGGTCAGATGACTGCGCTGACCAGTGAGAAGCGCTATTTAGCACAGTCAAATATGTTTTGATTAGGGGTGCACCGATCCTAGTAACAGTGCGATACAGAGTATTTGGGCGAGTACTCGTACTCACCCAAATGCTCCGATACCTTCTCCGATTTTGGAACTTATGGCCAGATGAAAATTTCCTCTGACTGGCAGGGAACATGGAGCCAGCTTCTTGTGCAATCAGGAAGCCGTGCGGCAAGTAATGACCCGCCTCCTGGTTTTCTGATTGGCTGGAAAGCCGGCTTCCTGGCCAATCAGCATCGAGCCATTTTCCCGGTCAATCAGGTCATTACTCGCCACCCGGCTTCCTGATTTGACTGGGAAGCAGGTTTCCTGGCCAATCACAATCAAGCAGGCCAAACAACATGGAGCCGGATTCCGTGGCAATCAGGAAATCGGGCGGGATGTCATTACCCACTGCCCGGCTTTCTGATTTCCAGGAAAGCCTGCTCTATGCCAGCGGAAGCACCGGTATTCGTATTCAGTGTCGGCGAGATCCAAAAGCATAAAATCGGTACTCGTACTCGATACAGAAAAAACGGTATTGGTGCATCCTTAGTTTTGATAAACTATTTTTTTGTATTGGGACAAGTAGATTGCCATGAAGGACAAGTAAATTCGGCCCCCACTTTAGCCCTTGGACAAGTCGTTTTTTGTTTTTTTTATTTCCACACCCCTGTACTATATTCAGGGCAAACTATTAATGTATCTCAAAGTGTGTGTGTTTATAGAATATATACAAACACTCCTTTTTTATTTTTTTTTGTTTTTTTTGCTCTGCTCCCCGCTCTCTATCCTGAGCTCATTTGCTGGGGACCCTGAAAACCATGGTGGGGAGGAAGGGGACAGACAATCAGGCTGGTACAAATGATCTGTTCAGATCACTTGTATTAAACGTGCAGCGGCTCCCCACTGTTCATTTAGCCCTGCTTACCCGAAGACTATGATAAAAATTATTAGTCAATGAAATGAACACTGGTAAAACATTTGCCTTTGTAGTCCTTCCTCCCTCCTCAGCATACAAAAGCCTAGCCAACCGGGGAAAAATGCTGCTTACGTGATTCATTTAAAACTCCAGTATTCTATGAAAACTTTGCTACCAGTCAGTGTGATGAACTTCATTTGAATTGACTTCTGGGGAAAAAAACACAACTCAGGACACTCAATACAACGTGCAAGCCTTTTGGTCCCTACCTATTAGTAGGAACAGACTAAATTGGAAACTATATGGATTTTCTGAATGTCTGAATCTAAATTCTACTTTGCCTGCTGTCTTAAGGTTTTCTATTCTATCATTTTTTGTTCAGCGAGCTCAGTTTTATCTCCTTTGCTTTGACTGGCGTTTCCAGTGATGTAAACAAACATTTTTTTTTTTCCTGTACCCAGTTACTGCATTTTACATTTCATTTTCATTTTTTATTTTTTTTCCAGTTTTAAGAAAAAGGATGCTGACCTGGTTAATTCACAACATCGCAATAGGGAACTGGAGGCCTTGCATTTCAGAAGTGAGGCAGAGCTTACGGCCACCATAGAGGAGAAGCGGAAGCTGGAGACCGAAGTGGCTGATTTGCGTGCTCAACTTGCTAAGGTATTTCGTTGGTTTGTGTAGGTGTTGTGCACATCAAGAGACGCTAAGGTCTTATGGAGACTATTGAGATCTGTTATCCATAACCGTTTTTATTTAGTTTTTTGGTGCTATATTTTAAGATTTACAAAATCAATCGAACGATCATTGTATAGTATATTTTGAATGATTGCAGGGTCTACATTTTTAAAGTAATTTTTGATATTTCTTTTCCCAATTTATTTTTCTATAAAATATACAGTTTTTAGCTACTAGAAGCAGCTAATTTTACCAGCTGCAGTAGCTCTGCCTCTCTGCTCTAATGTGCCAATACACCTTACAATTATCTGAAGATTTTTGTCTTGCGTTTTCATCAGAAAATCTGCCAGTTGATGGGAAGTGCACAACCTCAATTACTGTACAACTGGCAGATTTTGTCTTTCAAGCAGCCTAGAAAACTTTTGTCTAATTGGATGAAAATTGACAGGTTAGTGGCATTGTTGTACAACAAAAATCTCAGGAAGAAAACTGCACATGCTCAAACAAAAATCTGTCCTTTCGATCGATGAAAATCAGCCAGGTGGTGGTGCTGAGTAGCGTTAATTGAAAACTACATTGGTCTGTGCATGATGGGCTAGTTTTAAGAAAATTGAACAAGGGTGAGATGTCTGGACAAAGAAAGTTGTACAATGGTTGTAAGGTGTATGGCCACCTTTTACTGATCTTGTACAACCTGTCAATATCAGCCAATATCTTATATTTTGTAATGGGTCAGCTAACTTGGAGTGTGAGAAGGAGCAGTAAAGTACAACCATTCTGCAGTATTGCAAAGCCAGAAGTGGAGCCTGAGTACTTGGTGAGTAAATATGGCTTCCTCCATGTACCCATGAATAGCAGATTACTCCCAAACTGCAGTTTTTTAAAACCAAACAGGTAGTGTTGCTACATTTAGCTGATTTCTTTTGAGGAGCTAGGTAGCTATCTAGTGATTTTAGTGATGACTTCAAGTTGAGAATTGTCTGTGCCCATGTGTTTTTCTAGGCAGAAGATGGTCATGCTGTTGCCAAGAACCAGTTGGAAAAGGAGACTTTGATGCGTGTTGATATGGAGAACCGCTGCCAGAGTCTGCAGGAAGAGCTTGAGTTCAGAAAGAACATATATGAAGAGGTGAAGCAATTTCCATGCAGTAGGTGAGAGGGAGGTGGCTTTGCCTGTTTAAAACTCTATATGAAAAATGTTTTTTTCTCATGGTTGGTTCCAGGAATTCCGAGAAACCAGGAACCGTCATAAGCGTAGCTTAGTAGAAGTGGATAAGGGCGGCAAATATGACTACGAGTCCAAACTGGCACAAGCTCTAGATGAGCTCAGGAAACAGCACGATGAGCAAGTCAAGCTCTACAAAGAAGAGCTGGAGCTGACCTATCAAGCTAAGGTAATGTGATTTGAACTATGATTGTTTTGTAACAGTAAAAAGCCATCTGGGTCATTCAGTGAATGTTGTTTTCTTGTATGTCTGTCTAGGGCATATTTAAGGAAGGTAATGTTGCTTGCGATCAGCCATATGCCTGCTGTCCAATATCTGGTTGTCAAGGCCAAAACCTCATTGTCGAACACTTGTTCTCAGCATGCCTTTTGTCTGTGTTCCTTCCTGTTTGTCTGCCAATGTGTATTGATTTTGAAAAACTAATTTCAGAAGTCCTTAAACACAAGCTGGCTGTCACTAATCACTGACATAGCATATTGTGACTAATGACAAGTCAATATAGAGATGTGCATGCTTGATTGTTGAACTGCTGAAGCCCAGTCAGAAATGAAATTCCTATTGTGAAAGAAATATGGTGGTTGATTTTACTTGCTCCCTATAAAGACAAGATGAAGGGCTATATCTGGCTTGAATACTTCTGAATTGCATATCAGAATTTTGCATCTCTGTACTTGTTCAGAGCTAGTAGCTTGTAAATAACTGGATCATCTTGACTTGCCAGATTAGTAGCAAAGATGGTAAGCAGGATTTCTCTTTAATGGGGAATGGCTATAAACCTATATCCTGTGAATTCAGAATTATGGAGAGGAACATATCCTCATATAACTGTTGAAGACCTTAATTTATGGCTTTACCCTTTTTATTTTGTGTTTTTTTTTGTGGGTTTTTTTTTCTGAAACGGTCTCTGTAAAGTTATAATTTGATTTAGATTACGCACAGATTTTTAGGGGTTTTCATTTATTTAGTTATTCTTTGTTCATTGCAGTTGGATAATATCAAGCGTTCCTCTGACCATACTGATCAAGCTGCTGAGGCTGCCCATGAGGAGCTGATGGAAGCGCGAATGAGAATTGAGACACTAGGCTACCAGCTGTCTGGTCTTCAGAAGCAGGTACATCACACTGAGAAGTACTCTGTAAAATGTTTTTCCTTTAAACTATTCACAGTGCTTCTTGCGATTTGTGTTGAAATAAAGAACGTTAATGTGAGGTGTATGCTACCACTGCTAACGGAGTGGATTGATTACAGTTCAATGCAGCAGAGGATCGTACCCGTGAACTGGAGCAATTGTTGTCCAGTGATCGTGAGAAGTACCGAAAAATGCTGGATGGTAAAGAGAAAGAGATAGCTGCAATGAGGGACCATATACAGCAACAACTGACAGAATATCAGGAACTACTAGATGTTAAATATGCTCTGGACATGGAGATTAGTGCTTACCGCAAGCTGCTAGAGGGAGAAGAGGAGAGGTGAGTCCCCTTGTATTTTTAAATGTGGGAAGGTGAGAAAAATCTCTCCTTGATTTTATGTAAATTGAAATCTTGCTTCCAAAATGTGCTGAGAGTATGAACACATTCATTTGTTGCTTCAGATGACTTTTTTTTTATTTTTTTTATATATATATTATTTAGGCTAAAACTGTCACCAAGTCCACAATCCCGTGTTACAGTGTCAAGGGCCACCTCAAGCAGCAGCTCCTCTGCTGTCCGCCAGTCTCGTAGCAAACGAAAACGCGTTGATGAACGTGTGGAAGGTGACACTATCCAGTCTTCAAGCAGTTGGGCCAGGCACTCCTCTCGTGAGACTAGCACTGCTGCTGAAGGGGAGGATGCTGGTGATAGAGGAAGCAGCAAATACCATGTATCACAGCAATCGTCTGCAACTGGCAGTGTCTCTATAGAGGAATGTGGCAACGAAGGAAACTTTATTCACCTGAAGAACAGCTCCGATAAGGTAATTCTTTTTTTTTTTTTTTTTCTTAACCTCGCACACAGTTGTGTGAGGTAACCAACAAACATCAGGTATAGGGTGGCTGTGGTGTTGGTTATTGGTGGTGTTGGTGTGTTCAGAGGAAGCCTGCTTTTTATGTACTTTTGACAGCAGATACCTGTAGGACCCCAGAGCCCAATTGCCACGCAGCCCGCAGGGCTCTAAGCCAGAGGTCCGCTAACTCCTTTGATAATCATTCATGAAGACACATCTCCACTTAAAGTGGTGGGCAGAGATGCATGCAGGTAGGTCCCAGGTAGTTTACCTTCCTGGCTTTTGGGTGCTCAGGATACCCCTTTTTAATCACAGATTAGCTCACTGTGTCTGCCATTTCCTTCAGCTGCTCTTCAACATTTTTTCTTGTGCTACTGCCTGTTGAAGTGTTTCTTCCAGGGTCTTCCTTTATTCCTTCCTGTCTGGGACACTCTGTTCCTGTTCTATTGGGAAGTTTGTCTCCCACTTGCAGGAGTGTTCCCATGTCTGATTACACAGAACAGTTGTTTCCCGCTTTGCCAAGGGATCCCACTGTGAATCAATTTCTTGATCTGTACTTAATTCGGCATTGCATAGGTATTGTGAAACCTTCACCTCCGGGAAGGTTTGGAAGTTCTCCCTGTGACTGGATAAATGGCTTTATTACCCTATACTAAACAATGCATGACCGCACTATCTTCTCTAGAGATGATGCTTTGACATCTGGCTTTCAGTAAACCAGTAGTCTTCGCCCTGGAGGGAGAGGTTTGCGCGCCTGGGTGTGCCTAATCTCCTTCATAGCAAGAAGAAGCCCTTGCTGGAAGGCCCAGTAATCCTCTGGATTCTCAGCAGACGGCACATGCTTGGTTCCTGTTGCAGGATAGAATATGTACGGAGGCCTTTATGGGACCTGATCAGCTTGGATATATGTCATCCTTCTGTGGCTGATTCCCAGCCTCTTGAGAAAGTTCCTCCAGGTCCCAATCTAGGTTCTGCCCTCAATCAGGTTAAAAGTTTTAGCTGTTCAGCTAAGGTTTGCGCCCCTGGCTCTACAGCTTGGAACTATGTTCTGGATCTTGGTTGGCAGGTTCTGTAGTGTTCCTCTGTCAGGCCCCTGAGACACCTCTGGGTGTTAGTGGATGGGTCTAATCAGGCAACTTCACTTTCCATGGAACCCTTCTTCCATGTATCCCCAAGGTTTGGGCATGTAAGGCAATTTGCATAATTGCCTTACATTACATTAACGGGTAATGCATGCATGGCCAAATAGAAAATAAATGCTCTCCAGAAAGATATAAAAATGACTATTTAGATACTTATGATTGGATAATATAGCATATGACCGGTTTGAGTGTTAAGAAAGGAAAGATTGTCTCCTGGGGGGGAAGGAGGAGGGAGGACACGGGGTTATATTTTGGTTGAAGCAAAATGGGTAAAGAGGTAGTTACACATATGTTTTAGTAATGAAGGGTATTTTTTTCAAATTTTTAGTTTAGGATACACTAAGAGTGGGAACACAAGTTTTAGAGGGAGGGGGGTGGAAAGGACAAGGATTAAAGTAAAAATATAATGAAAATGGGGTATATTTTCAGACATCACAATATCGTATACTTGAGGAGTACACATTGATAAGAATAGAGAAGTTATATATAAAGTAAATGGGGAGAAAAGGGACTATAGGTTTTGGCTGCTTAATAATTGTTACAGGTGAAATTATTGCTATTCAAGAGATAAATTGAAGTTAAATACCTTTTTGTATGTATCATGTATAAATGTATTTTCGTGAACAATAATCATAAAAATATATTAAACAAAAAATAAACTGTACTCTAAATGTAATTTTTTTTTTTCGGTTTAAAATTATGATTGTGGCACCAAGGATTGCAAACTTACAGTGAAATAAAGGCACTTTTTTATTTCCAATTTGGTGGGGTGTTTTTTGTTTTTAATGCAACACTGAAAATTAACCCAAAAAAAGCTTTAAAAAATCAGCACGAAAATAAGTCAAGGGAAAGGGTTAATTAGGGTAATGGTTACGTTAAATATGAACACTTTAAAAAAAACAATTTGTCATGTTGCTTTATCTGACATCATACGCAGATCATCACTCATCCCTTTAATCTTCAGATCAATGAAACAGAGTAAATGCAAAAGTAAAACCGGCTAAAAAGCTCAGTGCACTGAAAGGCAATCTCAGCGCTGGCATGGACGCTGGGAAGTGAGATGTGTGCTGGGGCAGGATACATAGAAAAGACTTTGTGTTAGGGCAGAGTTCCAGTATCACAAACTGTATTTCCCAATCTGACTGCGTAGTTTAAGTGTCATCTAATTCATTTTGGGTCATGAAGGAATATTTTCTTATGTGTGGTGTTTTCTTGTACCTCCTAGGATCAGCCTCTAGGTAGCTGGAGACTAAAAGTGAAAGTTGGAGACCAGGAAGAAATAGTATACAAGTTCACACCAAAGTATGTGCTGAAAGCAGAGCAGTCTGTTAAGGTAAGATGTGTGGGAATAATTAATTTATATATAATGCAAAGGGAGAAGCATTGCTCTTAGACACGTATGAAGGGCCTCTATAGAACCTTGTGTTTTGTAACCATTCGTATTTTGAGCTTTTCCAGCATAAGGATTTAGATGCACAGTACTTAGTTTCCAGGGATCCCTTTTTCAGCTTATAAGATGTTACATCTCCAATGTACGAAACCATACTGTAGTATTTAGTGTTAAATGAGTAGCACACCCATTGACAAGGAAACACTGCAGTTTGTACATTCAGGTGTAAACGCCTAGAATGTACAGGTAAATCTCACAGCCTAACTCTGGGGTTAATGTTTCAATTTCCCAATGCTGTAAAGTTGTAGCATTGCACCAATACAAAATATGACCAGTTTTAGTATGCACATCTGTGGGAAACAGAAGTGTTTTGTACTCTTTTGGCTAATACAGCTTTAATTTTCCTGGTAAAGTGTTAAAATATTTGTCATGACCACTGTTCACACTTACAAGGTGGCCACGCGTCGCAAATGAAGTAGCAGGAACAATGGGCTTCCCTATGCGCAGCAAAAGTGCCAAAGAAGCTCGTGCAACAATTTGAGCTCCAATCACTTCACACATTTTTGCCACTTTGTGCGAATGTGTGCCAAAGCGCTCTATTTTTTTGTTCACATGCACAGCAAGTGTAAAGAGGGACTTAAAGTGGAAGTCCTCCCTCCCCCATGCTATCTACATCTTGATTGCAAAACCTGGCTGGGAAACACCACCTCTATGCCCTAGAGCTGTCAAAAACCTAGGTAAATTGCCAGGAGTTTCCAGTGCTGATTGCTGGACAAGTGGATGACATGCATGTATTTGCTATGCATTTACCAGGGTAAGTGTGTGTGTGTGTGTGTGTGACTGTGTGATGTTCATAGAGTAAGCCTAGGGTCAACTTTCAAATTAAGTAGCGGGAACAAGTAATTAAGTGTGAAATAATGAACCTGAACTATTAACAAAAATGTATCCTATTTGTGTATCACCCGGCTGTAGATCCTCCAAATCATCTCTGAATTGGTGCCGACACTGTCCTTCCTTCTGGAGCTATCGAGCCAAGCTGGCTCCCGTGATGGACTACAATCTCAATACAAATTAGTAAACTAAATGTGAGATTGTAGTCCGTCACTATAGCGAGCTTGAAAACCTCCATTATAGAAAGTACAGTGCTTGTGCTGGGCATGAGTGCTGCTGTGTCATGTAACCTTGACACTTAATTTCCCTCAGCTTTCTTCTAATGCTGCAATAATTGTGTCCTTTTTTTCTTTCTTCCTTTTGTAGATATATAGTGCTGATGCGGGCGTGGCTCATAGCCCTCCTTCTGTGTTGGTTTGGAAAAACCAAAGTTCTTGGGGAACTGACGCCAACATCAGGTTCTGTCTGGTAAATGGTGAAGATGAGGTCAGTTTAGTTTGATGTGATTTAACTGCTATATAATTGAAACGTGTGTGTTTTAGGGATGCACAAATTTCGGCCGCCGAAACGTTTCGGCCGAAAGTGGCACGTTTGACAATTTGGCCTAAGTGCCATGACGGCTGAAAATTCAGTGTATCCCAGCTGCTCTCCCCCCCCGCCCCCCCTGCCAACAATTCAGGATGGAGAGTGGGTATATCAACACTCACCAATCAGATGATTGGTGAGTGTTGGGTTAGTACACTATGTCCAGTTATGAATGTGGATCTTCATCAATTCCTATTCATTCATGATTGTGGCCATAGCAAGTACTCAATGGGCGGAATTTATTAAATCTGGAGCAGTTGCCCAGGGCAACCAATCGGCTTCTCTCCAGTTTGTTCCGTTGAGATTTGGAAATTAAAGGGAGAAGCTGAATTGGTTCCATGCACAGCTACTCCAGATTTTGTTTGCTCCAGTTTTGATAACATTTTCCTTGTTATATTCACAATGTATGAAGGAACACTCAGTATAGATGATTCCTGTTCATTTATAACAGGGCTGCACAAAAAGAGATTGTGTACTGTGTCTTCAATACTTTTTCTATTGTAAAAGGGAAATATCAGGGGACTGTTTAGACCCCCAATATTTCCCTAGAGCCCCCGACCATAAAGTGTTAAAAATAAAGTAGAATTATTAAATTTGAAATTTTTATGAAAGATTGGAGGGAAAAAAAGTCGGTTTCGGCCAGACAAAATGGTTAGTTTCGGTTTCAAAGTGTGTGTGTGTGTCACACTTTTTTTTTTTTTTAAATGTTTCCCTTGCATAAGTAATTCCAAAGCTATGCTTGCCAGTCATGCAGATGCTAAGTTCTGATTGGTGTGTGAGAAAACATGGTGACCGGTCTTTCCCCTGGCAATGATGCAGAAGAGATGTCACTGAGTAACCTGCCATCCCAGCAATATATATAGGGCAAATGTAACCAGTGGTTATATTAAGAGCAGTATTTTTTGTTTTTTTTTAAAGATTGAGTTCTTTTAATAATGTGACAAACATGGCTGATTTACCTTAATTTCCTAACAGGAATTGGCAGTGAGAGTTGTATCAACATCTGTCCTGACCACTGTAGAGGAAGAGGAAGACGCTGAATTCGGGGAGGAAGATCTTTTTCATCAGCAGGTTATTAGCCAAAATAAATACTTTCAATATGGTATATTTGTCATTCTTTTACAGATTGGTGCTTCCATCACAGAACTGTGCTCTTAAATTCTGGAAATTTATAAATATAAATTTGTGGGGGGTTTTTTAGTGTTTTTTTTTTTTTTTCTACACTATAGTTTAATAGTAATGGAAACCCTAGAATTACTACTTGATGTATGGAAACACTAGTTGGTGGCTCCAACCTGTGAATAAGAGTACCACATGCTTACAGGTACCTGTGGTTCTAAAGAAAGGAAAAAATTGTATGTTTCATTATAGCAAGTCAATTCACGTTGTGGTATCACGCTTTTGCATGCTATAAGTGCAATTTCAATTCTGTTTTTCAGTCATTGTTCTAGTCCTGGATTTATAGCTTTACCCAAGGTGAAACACCGAATTTGGGTGTTGCAATCTTACCTGCTACTAGCAGCTGTTCAAACTTGTATTGCTTAGTTTGGGTAAAATGAGAGTTTTAATACGTTTTTACAACTGGTAAGGGTGTCTTTTACTAGTCCTCCAGTGAGCCCCCCCCCCCCTCCTTCCTATGATTTTTAATACATTTTTTTTTTTCTTTCCCACAGGGTGATCCCCGCACAAAATCAACAAGCTGTTCTGTAATGTAATTGCCCAGCATTGTTCTTTCTTTTACTGCCAGTGCCACTGAAGTCTCTATTTTTATACCTATGAAAAAGGTTATTTTCTTTTATTAAGGTATCTTTTAGTTATTTCATGTAAACAGCAATCTACTGCCAGTCATGTTTGCAAAGGTTTTTATTTCTGATTTTATAAACACTATCTCCCAGGTCAGGGATATTATTTCTTTTTGTTTTACTATGGCAGATATAGTTTTAATGTGTGGCTGCAGAAAAGGGTGCACTTATTTTATTGGTTATTTTCCATTTGGCTAACTGTGCCACTTAAAGAATAGTTAGAAGTGGGAAGATTTTAAAGCTGTTGCTTCCAAAGTGTTTTAGAACGTGTTCAGGACAAAAGTTTTTCATGCCATAGACCTAGCCAAAGTATTTATGGCTCCTAAGCTGTTCACCTGTTGGCCCTTTCAACAAATGGAAAGAAACGACATTGTAGGTGACCAGAAAAACCCGTGATTATTGGTGAGGCATGGTTGTTTCTATCCTATGAAACAATTGCCTATTTGCAACTAGAGAGCGGACATGTAATGTTTGTTTGTTTCCCACATAACCTGACGATCACCGATTTTTTTATAGAAGCTTCTGCTGGTAAATGTTTTGTAGCCCTCTACGATTGTAGAAACAACCATGATCCAAATTTGTACACTGCAAGTACTTACCCATTACATGGGCAAAGGCTTTGATCACTAGTAAAGAAAAATACTAAGCTTATTATGGGTATGTGAAGGCTAAACAAATCTTGGACTGAAGATTTCTTATTTTCAAAGGCTGAATAATGTGTCGCCATGTTGCGGCTGATATTTTGGTTTTCCGCATTGCGTAGTACCATTTTCCTAGAAAGGTCAAACAAAGTCCTATTTCAAATTGCAGAACGGAATTGTTTGCACTGAAGAGCATATCCTGTATGATTTTGTTCTCTCAGGCGTCTTCTGTCCATTGGAAACTACCTTTTTAAACCTCAAGTCACTGGAGGTTAATGGTATTATTTCCTAGATTCTTGTATAGGTTTTGGCTTTTCTACAACAATGCCATTCCAGACCATTGTAAATATTATGTGTGTTTTTAACTTAAAAAAAAAAAAAGAAGTTATAGTTGAACACCAAGGAGTTAAAGCTCATGCAAAGAAAAGCTACAGGTTCACTTCAATGTGGACCATTGCACATGCTTATACTTGCCTGTCTTCATTTGCCTGCAGTAGTGTGTAGAAGTATCCTTGTGTAAGCTTGGCTATACACAGGGCTGAGGACCCTTTCCCCCATTTTTGTGATAACACTGGGTGCCTGAGTGACCAATTGCCCTGTACTGTCACATGGGAGGAAGGTAAGCGAGTTGTATGTTCCCCATACCTGTAAGTACAAGGTATGTCACTTCAGCCCATTTGATTTCAGCAACAGAGAAGGCAAGTATAAGCAGCTGGAGGGGAGCATTAAAGTGAACCTGTTGCTTTGTCTGCATATTTAAAGCACAAGTTTATTCTAATCCATTGGTTTCCTGGGAATTTTCATTAACATAATGTAACCGCATAATACTAGGGGTGTCATTCATTTCTCAGCGCTTTGCCAAGATTTCCATTGAACATGTCCTTTTGCAGAACCCATTTCAATGCTCTAAACTGTTTTACTTGATGGTATATCTATTATTTCCAATTAAGGAAGAAAAAGTTTAATTCATAGCAAAACTGCTTGTTATAACTGCAGAGTGGAGACTCGTGTCTATCAATAGAGGGCTGACTTTACCTGCTCTAAGATGGAAATGAATAGGGGGAGTAACTTGGAGTGAAGAATTTCAACTGACATTTGTGTGCATGCTTGCATGTTAACAGCATCCTCTCCCTTCTCTTTTTAACTTTTGCTTTAACAAAGCTTAGGCCCCTGGAGAGAGCCTCCATCCTTCAGGACCTGCTTCTGAAGTCAGCAAGCTCCTGCACAACTTTACAGGCAGAGATGCCTGTGAAGAATGGGAACTTTGCATCTTCATGTTATTTGGAATCTTGCTGTTTTATGGTGAACATGTGGTTTGCATATGCAGGGCAAAGCAACAGGTTTAGTTAACTGCTAGGCTGCTAACGCTTTCATTCTTTTTTTGCTCCACTGCTGCACTTTTTAGCTGCTGGAAGGGAAAAAACCCAGTACTTTACAGTAATAGGACACATGGAAAAATAAAGCCGCTCTAACTTCTCAACCCATATTCCATGGGTAACGCAGTGCTCAGTGCAAGTCTCTGCCAGACCCAATCAGCAAAATAAAGGGAGAAGAGCTGGCAGTTGTAAGAATCCTCTTAATGGCGTCTCTTTTATTGAAAAGGTATAAAAGCAGCTCCAAAAATTGCTAACATGTTTCTGTCCACCAAGGGAGCCTAATCATGGCTATGGACTAAAACATGTTGGCAATTTTTGTAGCTGCTTTTATACCTTTTCATTAAGAGAAACCATTTTTTTTTCTTCAATATGACATATGTGGCTCTTCTTCCTCCATGTCACAGTGCTAAATGGCCACTTAGGCACCTAGTGCTATCATAGGGAGGAAAGAGTCTTGTGTAAAGCCCAAAGTCATGACTTAAAACTTACATGGGGGTACTTCTTTCCACTCCCAGCAACTAAATGGAGCAGTGGGGTAGTGAAAGAATGTCAGATTGTGTACTGGCGATGGTGGCTGTAGAGTCAGCTTGTTGCTTTGCCCCCTCTCCCCCCCTATGGGCAAAGCACATGTCCACTTTAAACTTGCTCAGGGGAGCGTTTTGTTACAGAATTATGCTAAAGTTCTCGTGTGTTGATTGTAAGCATTTTTCATAACTTAGTTATTTTCTTACCAAAATCTGTTTATAGCTGATCCAGATATACTGTCAAACTACATTTACAAAAACTGCAATAAATGTTTGTTCAAGCAAGCAGACAGTGTGTAATTTCTTCAAAGGAACTCATCACAAACACTTTAGTGAGAAGGCTGTCAAAGAATTTGCCACCTCATGGACTTAAGTAAACTGCAAGAAGGTGACTCGGTACTTAGTACCATTGCAGCCTTTTCACACACGTGTTGCTTCATAAACAATCTAACCCAGTTCTCTAGTGTACTGGAATGTGAATGTTTTATGTCCGGCAATGCTATTCTAACCTGCATATGCTTTGCTGTCATTAATAAATATATATGTTAGAAAGACACGTGCTAGGAATAAAATGCTGTGTGACAACCTTTGTCGGACCAATGTAAAATGTAATTGAGGTAGTCCATTTGCTTTGGACAACGTCACTGGATTTTCAGATTTCTTTATACTCAGACCTACACTGTAAAAATGAAGCTACAAACCGTTTTGAATGCAATGTGTTTTTATTTTTGGCTGCAGGTTTTGGGGCATCACAGATTTTAATAACACTTGAGTGTTAACAATATTATTTGTCTGGTGGTAGGAGGTTGTAGTTGTAACCCTTTCATCGCTGTTGTATTGGGAGTATAGGATTGTAGGGGAACTTTTAGTTTAGGGGTACCTGTACATTTTGTGAGCTAAATAAAGGTTAACTTCAGGGCTAAGTCCATTTTTGGGGATGGATTAGACTAGATTTAACTGTTTGGGCTTAGCTTCAGTGATATTTCTGGGGAGTGGGTTTATGTTCAAAGTAGGGACTCACAGATACTAGTATCGGTGCCGATGTTGAGTATTTGGCCGAATACTCGTACTCGCCCAAATGCTCCGATGCCTAGCCCGATACTTCCGGTATCAGGAAGCCAGGCAGTGTGTCATTACACGCTGCCCTGCTTTCTGATTGGTCGGGAAGCCGGCTTCATGCTCCCTCGTCACCTCATGACGGAGCATGGAGCCGGCTTCCTGGCCAATCAGGAAGCCGGGTGCATTGCACAACGCCCGGCTTCATGATTGGCCAGAAAGCCTGCTCCATGCTTTCTCGTCACATAAGGACGGCTTCTCGGGAAGTCGGGTGGCGAGTCTTTACACACTTCCCGGCTAATCAGGAAGCCAGGTGGCAAGTCATTGCGCGCCGCCTGGCTTCCTGAATAGGACTTCTGGTATTCGGTATCGGCGAATATCGGTACTGGTACTCCATACCGAAGTATCGGTGCATCCCTAGTTAAAAGGATTTAGTATTGTGGGATATACGTATGTAGGTTGCCATTGCTGATGTCTCGTTTTTAAAATGCTGGTTGTTTGATGCAATAGGTTCAGTTACTGGGTGTAGACAAGTATGTCAGAATAATTTCTGGCTGTAGTTTGACCTATTGCTTTAGGGCTTGTTCACACCATCTCCAGACCAGATCTGGGTGAGTTTTTGATGGCGATGGTCTTGAACCGAACGCAATGGTTTGAACTACACGCAGGAAAACCATTGGAATATATGGGGATGTGCTTTTGGACCAGACAAAAAAAGGTTCTGGTTTGGAGATGGTATAAACAAGCCCTTATTCTGCTGGTTCCGTGATTCAGAAACTTTTAAAGCCAGAAATCACCAGGTCATTGGCATTTTCAGTAATGGCAGCCCCAGTATTTCACTCGGTACAGCTTTCCTTTCAATGGTGTGTTCACAATTTTTAATTTGTGATTTAGACTTCATTCACACCTAGTGGTTGGAAAATCAGTGCGGTTTCTACACGTCACGAAAACGCACACATTTTTACCTGCGTGCAGATGCCACACGTTTGCGGCTACTACTATAGTTGGAACGCGCGGAATCTGCCCAGAATATCGCAGACTGACTTTTATGCAGGTGTGAACAAGGATGTCGTGCAGGTGTGAACAAGGTATATTGGAATATATTCGTTATGTTTTGCGCTGCATACACGTGGAAAACTGCTAATGTGTGAATGGAACCTCATGGATAGGGGTTACATTTTTGCATATTATGTGAATAAGTAAAGGATGTGTGGTCATTTCTTTAACATTTCACCTTGACTAATCTGGAGGGAACACAGTCTGTGTACTCTTGGAAACAGATTTTCACACTCGCACTGTGAGATCTATTATGGTACAGGAACCTATTCACTTACAACTAGGGATGTTCAGATACCAAGTACCATACTTGGTACATGTACCGATACTTTTCCAGCTCCAAGACTGGACTAGAGAAAAATTCAAGTTAGGAGGCAGCTGTCATATTTAAAGAGCATACGGGGCTCCTGGAATTTGTTCATCTCTGTTTTAATGTATGTTTTTTTTTTGTTATAAATATAAGGGATGCACCTGTACCATTTTTTCCAAGTACTGATACTTGCCCAAGTACTGATACATTTTTGTTTAGTGTCATGTGACAGTTTTTCTAAAACAATACAGACTAATGATTTCAGGACAGTGGTAGAGTGCCAGAGCCAGGTCCCAGCTGCAACCGCTGCAACCCTGGAAGTTCTCATGAAAATGCCTAGTATCAGCACTGGTATCTGAACATCCCTACTTACAACCCTTTTTATAATCGAGAGCGGATACCACCATGTGCCCTCCACAGGACGCTGCAGTGTTGATTCCACGCTGTGCCTGTATTTTAGGAGCCATTCATAAATTTCAATCTCTGTCAGTAGGTTCTCAGGGTCTCTTAGTTGGCTATATATTCACCAATTTTTCATGTAGTCGTTAGTTTGGTTTAGTCGATCAGATGATCAAACTATCTTTCACTGCAACACAAACAGTACATTTGCCTGCATCCGTTCAATCCCTTTTCATTGTCAAGTTTATAGGAGGATTTATAGAATCGATTACCTCTCGACTGTCTTTAAACCTTTCTAACCCTTCCCAATGCTTTTACGATTTATTACCGTTTTCTATCAAAAAGTAATGGAAATGGTTCTGAAAACTAACATTTTATTGCAAGATTTGGTCAGAGTATCGGGTCTTCTGACGACTAGGTTGTGCATAGTCATCTTTTTCATGTGTGTCAGCCACAAGTGGTTTATTTCCTCAAGTCAGAATGGAAGTGGCATGCCTTCCTTACTATTGAACGTGGCAAAATATTACATTGGATTTACACTGACCTTTTCATAGCACTCACAAGTTGCCTTAGTTCCACAGGGCCTCCTCATTGGTTTTGCACCTAAGAAATCAAAGCACCAGTGCTAGATGTTGGGAACCTCTCCACTTAAATGTCCATGTTCATAACATGTGAGTGTGTGCGTTCTACAAATCCTCTCTAAGGGAACACTAGCCTCTCTGGTCAGTTTGCTCCTGAGTTTTTTGTCTCTGGTACTTCATAGACATTACGCAGTGCCTGGTCAATGCGATTAAATCATTAAATGGCTATGTTAAGCAATGTAAGAAGAAAAAAACCCAACTTCAGCCGAAACATGTATGAAGAAAGGTTATAATCTGTCAGGTTTTAAATGCTGTCTGTGTTGCCATAAAGTAGATTGTTCTTTCTCTTTAGATAGGAAGTGAGAGTAATCTCCTTCCTGGAGACACGGCAGTCTCAGAGGTTCAGACCTTCTCAACATTTTTTTTTTTCCTCTTCCTTTTGTCACCATTGAGGTGATTTCCCCTCACTTCCTATTCTGTCTGACACCTGTCAGATATGCACAAGTCCTAATCCTACGGCATGCTATCCAAAACTAGACTATGATTTAACTGGTGATGGGCTTTAATTCACCAGGGTTAAAGCGCTTGATTTACCAGGTCACCTCATACACTGATTATTCACTGTGAATAAAGCTCATACTGTGACAGTTTTGACCATTTTATTGCAGCTATATACATTCATGAATGTTTATGTAATCTAAAAAGAACATCAAAAATGTGAAGAGCTTTCATCCGATATCCTAACTTTTTATTACTGAACTGAAAAATAATTTGGTATATTCATTAAAATGAAACTAAACTGAATTTTCGGTGCTTAATTTTTTTTGGGGGGGGCGGCGTAGTGGGTCTATAAACGTTTTTTGAACAAGTGTGACTGTCTTACATGCGCAATGGATGCAATAATGGACTGCACATGTGTACACATTTTAAGGCATTTTAATCTGTCACAAGGCAATCTGTCACGAAGCAAAGTTTTGTATGAGAGGCCTTTTCTGACTTGGACTACGGGCTATTTTGGGGCTGTGAATTCACTGAAGCTGAAATAGGTTCACTAACCTGCAACTAGCATGCTGTCTCGATTGGGTGTGCCTGCTTCCTTTAGCGCCTTTAGTACCAAATAATTGTGCTTGGGCACAGATATCAATGACGTTCTGCCAGTTTCAGTTGATCTTTTTGTATAAATACACATGGGGGACATATTGAGGAAAAAATTATCCGTTCATATGGTCAGATTTACCAGTATGCCTGCTGGGTCAAGCCTTGGTTTCATTCTGTAAATGGCTGAATTTCCTTTTTTTTTTTTTCTTCAGTAGAAATCGGGTCATAATACCATTGTTTATATCAGGATGAATTGTATATCTATTAGTTTTGTCACCATTTTCAGATGGTAATTGATTTTCATCCACCGTTGAATATTTTAGAAGACCTGTCATACTTGGTCCAACTAGTGATGCCTTATGTGTTCAGCAAATGAGGCTTTGTTTTAAGATCCCAATTTATATATGCCAGCATTGGTCCTCTACGCCCACTGCTTATCTTGATCAAGAAACTAAGGCTAAATGAGTCAAAAAAGGCACGTAGGTCTGGATTTCCTTTGATCAATCTGCCCCAATATTTAGTATACATGTCTCTGAAAAGGGTTAATCCCTTTTCCTCTATAATAGACGAGACTAGCTAAAGCAAGATGATAGAATGACATATACTACTGTTTTTTGTTTTAAATGAGCATTTTATATTCATACTTTTTACGTCATTATGTGAACTTAAAGTAACCGCTTCCAAGCTGTGCATGCCCACCTGTTAAACAAAACCTCACTATCTATTTGCTTGCATGTATTCACTAATTACACTTAATTGTATATGCAGAGCCATCTGCAATGAATAAGACATTGAAATAAAGGTTTTAGCACTTTTTTTTTTCTCTAACCAATTATCAAATTAACCTTTTATCAAGCTAACTTCCGTGTTGCAGCTAAAATTTAGAGTTTTACTTCTCTATGCAGGAAGCAGTAAAGGTTACCATTTTGATTCACACTCCTGCAGAACTAGTATGCAGTTTGTGTCGGACAGTAACCGTTTTCATCTAAGGCTACTCGGACAGGTGTTTAGCCTGAAGACTCGTGGGTAATTTGTGATGCTGTATTGACTGATGTAATTAGCAGACATAATAGATCCAGTGCCTGTTTTTACAATGTTTGTTTTGAATCTGCACTTGTTACCAATTCATCTCCCCTGGGTGCAGGGAACCCTTTGTGTGCACTTTGCTACAAATGGGAAAGCCCGGCATCAAACATAGGCTATTTGTTTGTTACCTTTTGCCCTGATCCAGTAGGGTGTCAGGGTTCTTCATCATGCTAAAGACAACAGGGCTGTGCCTTGTTGAAGAATTGGCCCCCAGACCCAGCATGTTTTCTGCAAGTGTTGCTGAGGGACTGTAGCTAAAAAGTTCAACAGATTTCCTCAAAGCAAAATGTAATCAGGATGCTGTGAAGTATTTTTTGCTTGATGATGATGTGAAGTATTTTCTATTAAAGGTGGTGGTGCCTTTTTATAGGGTAAAAATATCCCTTTTTAAATAGTATGTTCATCCAAAAACTGATGCTTGTGTAATCTCCCCACCAGCTTGATTTAAGCTCTTGGGCTTCTTTGGTGAGATCTTTTCTGTTTGCCTTGGAAGTTTCACTGTTCTGCTAGGTGGGTTGCACATGCTGCATTCACTATAAGAAAAAGAAAAACAGCCCCCTGTGGAACGGGAAGGCAGACTTGGAATTCAAGAACAGAGGTATTACTGGAGATAAAATGCCAGTTTTGGGTGGACAGATAAAAGGAGACGTGTGCTCTGGAGAAATGCAACCATTTGAGCCACAGATATGAAACCTGCATAAAGCACCCTTTGGTGTTGTCGCTGGTTCAGTAAGAACACCATTTGATCGGCATGAAAGCTAAGCAACATTTTTATAGAGGAGAAATCAGAAATGGCAGTCTCCATATTCCTGTTTTAGATCCATTGGGGTGTAAAAATACACCAATGTTTATCACAACATAAAGGAACAAATCAATGCTATGGGCCCTTCCAGAATAAATTTGTCATCCAAACATCTCAAGAGACCACTAAAAATATGTGCATATTATAAGTTTAATGTTCCAGTTTTCCTTGCCTAAAATAGAAAATGAAAAACGTTTAAAGGGTATGTCAAAGGTTAGTGAGGAAGAAGTAGAATTCTTGTCTCCTGTTGTCTTGTTTTCACACCTATCTGGATCTCCATGAGAGATTTTTCCTTCCGCTCCTACCCTCCGGTTCTAACAACTGTTCTTGTTGTCCCAGTCTATAAAAAAAAAAAATAGCTGTTTGCAAGTTCTCATTTGACGGTAAAATGTCAGCTGGTGGGAATTGAGAGGAAAATCTCTTAACGGCGCCCTGGATAGCAGTAAAATCCAGAAGCAAAGGTTCTAACTCTATTCTATCCCATGCTTAAAAAATGGCTTGACACACTTGAACCATTCAGTGGACTGGTGTCTGATTTAAACCACACTGATTTTATTCAGTCATCTGATCCTGTTTGTGGCTCTGTGAAAGTCTACATTTACATGGGTTATATTTTAGTAGCATAATTCTAAAATCACTAGGAGAGCATTCAATAACCAGATGGAACAAATCTGAGTGTGAGTAGTGAATACTGAAATAGACTTTGCTGCTAAATGCAATTTGGCTAGCTTACAGCAATGGTATCTATTTGCTTCACCTGCTCCTAGTAATTTTAGGAGCATTACTGCAATACAAAAAATTGGCCATTTTTAGATTTAGCCAATTCCACTTATGTGCGAAACCTTAAACATAGGCATGCAACACTTTTTAAGAGACCTTTCTGAGAGAAGCATGGAGGCTACCATTGACTTCTTAATACTTTTGAGTCGTTGACCCAGATAACGTCTGACTTTTCTGATGTGCATACATGTTTCTGGTAAGCAACTCCAGCTACTGAAGTCCAGAGGTCAGCCTAATGGTCAGGTAACTAGCAGTTAGAAAAATGTAGGCTGCCATTGCAAGCCTCCTCTAGGGAAAGGTTCATTGAAAGTGACAAACTCAGGAGTTAAATGTTTAAAAATGCATTCAAGTACCCTAACTATTAACAAACATGGTTCACTCAGCTGCAGATCCTCAAATCATCTCTGAATTGGTGCTGACACTGTTCTTCTGGAGGAGGCTACTCCCCATGGTCTGTGTGTGTGTGTTGTAACACACACACAGACTCCAAGCTCACTCCCGTGATGGACTACAATCTCAGTACAAATTAGTAAGCAAAACGTGAGATTGTAATCCATCACAGGAGTGAGCTTGGAGCAGTGGCTACTTTACAACACACACAGGGACCATGGGCAACAAAAGTAGCCACCCTCCAGAAGGAAGGACAGTGTCAGCACCAATTCAGAGATGATTTGAGGATCTACAGCTGAGTGATACACAAATGAGGTACGGTTTTGTTAATAGTTAAGGTACTTTAAGATTTAACTCCTTGGTTTTTAGTGTCACTTTAATTCAATGCTGTCTCTTCTGCAATAAGTGTTCACATTTAACTTGTGGACACTAATTTTCATACATGTGTCAGTGGAGTCTATATATAGAGTGAATGGTGCAAAATGATGTATATCAGTTGCTTACAGCTTCTTTTTAGAATCCAGGAGTCGTTTAAGTAGAAACTTGATTGGTTAGTCTGAAAAAAAAAAAAGCAACTGCTCTTTTGCGCTTTGTTTTTTGCATCAGTATGTATACTGGCAAGTGCTCTGTCAATGTCTATTTTTATGCTTTGTAACCATAAGTAAATCTTATTTTATAGAAACACTAGTTTTTAGAATGTTTTTGTTTTATTTTCAGCATATATCAGACATATTGCATTTTTAAATGTAATTTGAATAAGCAAAATGTATATCTAGACTTAATCGTGTATTATGTTATTTTTATATGCATGGCATGTGTTTTGTTTTTCCATTATTTCAGATTTGTAAGATACATTGTAAGACTGGAGCAATATTTTCTTTTGTACAACATTCTCCAATAAAACTTCTTGTGCTTTGTTATTAAGAGAAAAGGCTGCTGTGTTTTCATTGCCCTATGTAGAGCTCCATTTTTTTTGTAATAGGAATGAAAAACTCAGATGAAAGTCATCCTTCAGTTCAATTGAATATTAATCAAAATGATTATTAAATGTAGATTTAAATTCAGTTTATTGCCTCACATGTCTTTGTATTAGCTTGCAATACCCTCCTGCACAATAAGCCCTCGTTCACACCTGAATGTTTTGTAGCGCGTTCTACGCCCGACGAACGCTCTACAAAACGCTCAAAAATATAAATCCCATTGTATTCAATAGTCTCGTTCCCACCTTGGCGTATTTCCGCCCGTCCCTAACGCGCTACAAAACGGCCCACGCCTGAAAAGGTACATGTACTACTTTGGGCCGTTTTGTTGCCAAGTAGCCTTTGGAAACGCGCGTTTGTCGCGCAACTTTTTTACCGCGAATCACGGTTAAAAAAACGCGACAGACGCGCATATGCAATACGCCTAGGTGTGAACGAGACCTAAGACTGATGAGGAGGCCAAAAGTGAGTTGGTTAGACCTTCTGCTGTGCATAATGATGTCAATTTAACACTGGGAGCTTGCTAATGCTGGCCACACACCTTACAATTATCTGCAGATTTTCTATAGTCAGATGGAAAAGGTGCAACAGATTCCTCCATCTACACTAAGCTGTGTGGATGGAGTAACCTCTACCTGGGCCAATCTGTTGCACTTTTTCCATCTGACCACAGAAAATCTGCAGATAATTGTGTATGGGCACATTACGAGGAGGTGAAAGCATAATGATGGCTTCTCCAGTGTGCTATTGCTTTATCATTTTCTTGTCGGGAGGCTGGGGACTGACGCTTACAAGTGGCTTAACAGAATTTGATCTCTTGTGGAAGGTAAAACCGCTTACTTGTGTAATTCTATGTATTTCAATACGGTATTTAGCTAGAGTTCAGCTTTAACGAGAGCCATTTCCAGTTGGACCTATGCAAGAATCAGAACATTCAGTCTTAAATATTTTTTATATATATATATTTGTTCTGTCCGTTTTATAGATTTCTGGAATTAGTGTCAACCCCAAAACTTTTTTTGTTTTTAACACAGTGGGAAGTCCTAACCTTCCTGCCCTGTTGACAGTAGTTTTCACCAGAGAGGGAGTGAGAAGTCTGCAACAGGGACACAAACAAAAAAAACCTGTCCGATATAAACCTTCCCCCTACTCTAGTAGTGTAAAGGGTGTTTTTCTCTTGTCCATTAAAGGAGAACTATGAGATGAGTGATTTCCACTCACCTCATAGTTCTAGCCAACCTGTGACAATGAGACTGTCACAGGTCGGCTCAGTAGATCGGGAGGTGAGGGAACACATACCGGGTTCCCTCACCTCTCGATCCTGTCACGGCTCTCTGCCGTGACAGGGGGGGGGGCTAGATTCCCCCCTCCGCTCTGCCAGCGCTGACTGGCGGAACGGACGGGGGAGGGTACAGCTGGCTCTGCCTCTAGATAGGCAGAGCCAGCTGTCACTCACGCACTGGGCGGATCTCGATGTCATGATCCGCTCCGGCTGCCGGGTCTCGCGGTATACTGAGCTTAGGGTAACGGGAGGACGCTAGTTTGTGTCCTCCCGTTACCCTAAGGTCTCGTTCACACCTAGGCGTATTGCATATGCGCGTCTGTCGTGATTCGCGGTAAAAAAGTCACGCGACAAACACGCGTTTCCGAAGGCTACTTGGCTGTATCCCAATGGAAACGTGCAACAAAACGGCCCAACGTAGTACCTGTACCTTTTCAGGCGTGGGCCATTTTGTAGCGCGTTAGGGACGGGCGGAAATACGCCAAGGTGGGAACGAGACCATTGAATACAATGGGATTTATATTTTTGAGCGTTTTGTAGAGCGTTCGTCGAGCGTAGAAGGCGCTACAAAACGTTCAGGTGTGAACGAGGGCTCAGGAGAACTATGGGGAAAAACACTGACCCCATAGTTCTCCTTTAAAGGACACAGGAAGTTTGAATCCTTAAAGTTAAACTGCCACCTAAAAATGGATTGAACACTGGCTAACAAATCAGTAGGCCAGCACTGGGTATAACCCCCAACCAGCATGGACTTTTTTCTAGTGTATAAAAAGATGGGCATCTTTCTTCAACCCCCCGTTGCAAGACTTAACCTTTTTTTTTTTTTGGTTAAGATTCATCTTCCTACAAGTGGGCTCTTTGCTTTCTCAAGGCTACCCAAGTTGTCCTCGGCCTTGGATTTTGGTCTTACTGTGACCAGACCTAAAGCTGGCCATACACATTACAACCATGGCACGACTTTCGTGCCATGGTTGTAAGGTAATGAAAAGCTCGTACGATCTGCCCATCATGGACAGGCAGATCGTACTTGCCATCAACGCAAGTCGTCCCCACTGAGGGGAGGGCTTCCGATGACTGCAATGCTGAGCGGGCAGTGTGCGATTGCGCACACCGGCCCATTTGGCATTTGTCTCCCGAGATCAGCACTAACGCGACGAAAATCGTACAATTCTCGGCGGGTTTTCAAGCCTGCTCGGGAGACAAAAGACGTGCGACCGTACAATAGAAACGGTCGCACGCCTTCCATACACCTGCCGAAAATCCTATAGGGGTATGGCTAGCTTTAGTTCTATCAAGGGTCAGATTTTTGCTTTGCCATTCTGTTCTAGAGACTGGGCTTCCCAATTTCTGTTTTAACCTCTTGCCGTCCGCCCGTAGTAAAAAAACGGATGGACGGCACTGCTGCATCTGCGGGTTGCCGTCTCCAGACGGCAATTTTTTTCTGCTCGCGCGCGCCCCCTAGCGGGCACGCACGGGCAGAAAAGACCCGTCCAATGCGAACACCCGGTACCGGGTGTTTCACATATAGGCGATCAGCGTGCCCATAGCCCGCCGATCGCCTATATGTGCTCGTTCGCGGCACCATTTTTTTCCGCCCCCTGACCCATCACCTTGATTCCCGGGATCCGCTGCCCCATATTGGATCCCGGGACCGGCTCCGAGGGCGTCAGGAGGAGGAGGACGGGAGATCAGCTCCTTGCTGATCTCCGTCCGGGCTGTGAATGCAGAAGTGATGTGTGTTACATCACTTCCGCATTCACCTGTCAGTCATCTGGCTGCTATTGCCAGAGAGAAGAAGCTGATAAAGCAGATCTCTGCTTCATCAGCTTCTTTTGGGGTCCATAGGTGATATTAGGGGTCCTAGAGACCCCTAATATCTCCATAAAGAGGACCTGTCAGTGTGCCTTTGCTATTATATAGGGGGTTGTTATCCCCCTATATAATAGCAATAACAATAAGTGCAAAAAAAAAATATAAATAAAAAAAAATAAAAGTAACACATAAAAAAATAAAATAAGTCACATATAAAAAAAGGGGAAAAAACCCCCCCAAAATGTTTAACTCCCCCACGTTTACGCGCCTATAAACGTAAATACGCGTCCGGTGCCCCAGCGCGCAAAAATTACAATTGCGCTACACATGTTACATATCGCCGCCAACGTTGCAGTGAGAGCAATCATTTTAGGGCCATCAATCACTGATAACACTAAACTGATGAGCGGTAACAGCTTTTAAAGCGTCGCCTATGGCCAATTTTTTAACCCATCAGAGAGATTCCTTTCTGCTACCTTGTGGATCAATCACCTCTGTTAGGTAAGTGTCTAAACTGGCAGCATTTCCCTGTACAGAACCCATGTTGGTCACAAACAGACAAGGTGGTGTCCTAGACCTGCTTTCCTAAGGTAGTCTTTGCTTTTCACCTTAACCAGAACATTGTCTCTGTCCAGCCCTAGTTTACCAGAAGGAGATCGCTCTCCATTGTCAGAGTGGGGGGGATGTCTGTTGGCCCTTGCAGCCACCTGGTTTCTAGACATTTCAGATGTTTGGGTCCAGAATGTATCTATGTGCTACAAGGCAGAATTTAAATCTAGCTTCAATTGGACATTGCCACAGCAGTGTCTTCCATCAGGGAGGAACGAGAAGCCTCACAAGTCAAAGAGAAGCAGATCTGATTCTGTCTTTAGCAGAGCATTGTCCCAGCCCTGTCCATTGTGCACATCCCACAGGAGTGAAACTTACACCTGTGTTGTGGTGTTAAGAACTCCAATCAATTGGAAAATTAACCATTTCAGTGGGGCTACCCTTGCACTACAAGGGTTAACTGCACATTTTGGTCTACAGTCTAAAATAAAGAAAATATCACCTGATCCTCTGTCCTGCGCCATTGACTACTCATTCCCCTCTGCTCTTGCGGTCCATAGCTGTCTGCACATCTAACAATTGCATTAGACATGTCTCAGGTCCTTAAACCGCTGAAGCCCGTGGGAGGAGAGGCTGTAATGATTGGCCTAGCAGCCAAGCCGGATCAAAGATCAGGTATTTTTTGGCTTTTTTTTTTTTTTAATTATTATTTTAGCCCCTATACCAAAACAAGCAGTTAACCCTTGCAGTGCAAGGGTTAATGTTTCAATTGCCTTGAGTTGTTCTTCAACAGGGCACATAGAAAAAAAACAAAAATTGGCTGTTTTTATGGGTGATCATCTCGTGGCTAACCTTTTGGGCCATGGTTAAATGAGCATTTAAATCTCATTGCAGCTGAGGTCTCATTACTCATTAGCAGTAACACTTTTGGGGCCTGTTCACACCCTTGCATTTTTTTCCTCTGATGCATTATCCATTGAAATGAATGAAAACTCCTCACGACTGGCTGTCATGCGATGCAATGCATATCATACCTTGCATTTATTTGTGTTTTAATACATATTTTTATGTGCGTTTTAATGTGTTTCCATTTCAATGGATAATTCAAAGGTGGGAATTCGGCTGTAAAGTGTGTTCCCATTGGTTTTTGCAGCCACATTGGGTTAACACCTACTTTATATTTGTTTCATATAAATTACATAGCGTAAAATGATTTAAAAATTGCAGCTTACTTTTTTTGGGGGGGGGTCTTTTTTGTCTGGAAACAACTCAGAACTGAATAATTCTGCCTCGTTAATGTTTGAGGGGGCTAGGGAGTTCTGTTTGCCATAAATAATCCTGTCTGTGCTGTGCTGGCAGATATTTATCTGTTCTGTCCTAACAAAAAAATCTAAATTGGGGGGAAATTATAAAAACCTGGAGCAGTTGCAGCATGGCACCAAATTAGCTTCTCTTTCATTGTCAAAGCCAACTGAAGAGAAGCAGATTGGTTGCTATGGGCAGCTGTTCCAAAATCTGTTTGCTCTAGTTTTTATTAATTCCCCCATCGTATGTTAAAGTGGACCTTTACACTCAAAAATCTAATTCTACCAATGCATCCCTCTATATATGATGATTAATAATAACATAGACATGCCAGGTGTAAAATGCTGTGATTGTAAAATACTTACACTTGCAGAGCATTCACTTCCTGCTTTGTAAAGGGAAAATGACTTCAGTTTACCAAAGCAATGCACACTGGGATCGCCTTGTCATCAGCAGAGCATTGCTGGGAAATCTCATCTGTAATCTCATGAGATCTCAGGGAAAGGCATTTTCCTCCCCTGAGATGTGCAAGGTCATAAGTCCTAGTCACATGTGCCAGAAATCCCGGAAGTAATAGGAGAGCTAGTAATCTGCCCTTAGTAAACATGGCCACTGTCAGAAGACTGGGAAAGAGAAGAGAAATAAGGTATGCAAAGAATACAAAGCTTGCAGTTTAGGGCTGCAGCTAACGATTCTTTTCATAATCGATTAGGTAGCTGATTATTAATTTCGATGAATCGGATAGGATTCAAAAAAATACCGTAATTTTTTTAAAATAAAATGCACAATTGCAGCTTTACAGACATAAAGTTTACTTCAGAATAAAACGGTATGCACATTGTTTGCAATCGCACTGCACTGGAACACCAGGGCATTGCAGTACTGCGCATTCCAGTGCGGGATCCATTGAATGGCACCGCAACGCACCTCCTGCAGCAACGTTTTTGAGGCTGAAAATGACATATCGTATTTTTCAGGCGGGCAAAAATGTCTGTGCGTCTTATAGAGCGAATGTGAGAGCTGCGGGGCTGACAGTGTACCCAGGGGGGTGGAATCTTTATCGCCCGACGCCCTGGACATGCAGTTTCGGCCGCCGGGCGAGTCGTTTTTTTGTACATTTAGCCCTGCTCCTGACAAGCAGAGCTAAATGTATAGAGTGGAGCCAAAGGAGCATCGGCGATCCTGTCCGCCCCCCTCCCGCCAGGGTTTTCGGGGTCCCCTCTCTGGGGGACCCATGACCACGGCATAGGAGCTCACCATAGAGCCTGTAGAGCAGATGAAGAACGTAAGTTCTTCGTCTGCTCCGTGTGATCACTGAGACCTTGGCGCTGTAATCACAGCCCCACCTGTCTCAGGAACTACACAGTACACAGACTGCTTCTTAAGGTCCGGTGCGCCTTATGGAGCGCATACATCTTGTCTACTGGACTAATATGGCTTACCCATTTAAATTGTTTATATCCATATACAGTATTTTCCATTGCAATTGGAGCTGCCCATAGAGTGCTATGCATAATCTTGCAAAGAAACAAATGTTAAGAAATATTTATTTTTTTAGGAATTATGTGTGAATGTTATAGAGGGGTTTCCCAAATTTGTCTGCAAAGGTGGAAATACACTTTAAATCAATGTTCTGCTTGACAATGGCCAGCATGTAGTTTAATCTCAATGGCAGAGAGGTAAGAACTACACCATGCTACTAAGGCTGGCCATACGTTCAGCTATTTTCATTCAACCTGTGGGCCGAAAGAAAAAAAATAGACCTAATTCCTCCAACACAAACAGCGTGTCGATCGAGGAATCCCCACTGTTTACGTGGTATTCTGACAGATGCCGCCGGCCACTGTCAGAATACCCGGCCAGAGCGGGCAGCTCATTGGCTGCCGCCTCTGATTGATCGAAGATCTTCCGACTGGTCCCTTCGATCAGCGAAATTCGAACAGTGTATAAACACCTTTTAACCAGTTGCTGTCCGCCCGTAATAAAAATAAGTGCGGACGGCGGATGCTTTCCAGCGGGTGGACGTACATTTACGTGATTTTGTTTTCCTGCTCGTGCCCACTAGGAATCCCGCTGGGAATCTAAATAGCTGGTACCGGTTGTTGAATACAAGCGTTCGGCTGGCCGATCACTTGTATGAAAGTAAAAAGTGTGCGCCCCCCTCCGCCGGCTATCCAAGGCTCCACTATCCCCTCTGCGAGTCCGAGACTGGCACAGCAGCTGCCTGTACAGAGAACGGAGGAGAGATCAGCGTTCCACCACTGCTGATCTCTCCTCCGGTCTCTCTAAAGGCAGAAGCGATGTGTATTACATCACTTCAGCCTTTAGCTGTCATTTCTCTGGCTGCTATAGCCAGAGAAGATGGTGAAGCAGATCTGTGCTTCATCAGCTTCTTTGGGGGTCCCTAGGCGACATCAGGGGTCTTAGAGACCCCTGATGTCTCCATAAAGAGGGCCTGTCACTGTATTATATCCATCACATAGGGGTTTGTTAGCCCTCTATGTGATGGCATAAAGAGGACCTGTTTTAAGTGTTAAAATCATTTAAAAAAATAAAGTCCTCTGCCCCCCCTGCGTGCACGCACGATAAAACGCTCAAGACAAGGAATCCCATTTATTTCTATGACCCCTTTTCACACCTGAGCGTTTTGTCGCAAGCAGAAAAACACCTGTTGCGGGAAAAAAAAGTACATGAGCTACTTTTTGGAAGTTTACAGGGGGTTTTTGTCCCATAGACTTCAATAGGAAACTTCATGTGACAAAACGCTCAGGTGTGAATAGGGGCCATAGCAATGTAAGGGGGCACTCTGATGCGGACAAGCAATGTAA
>NW_017306681.1:0-2863 GCF_000935625.1 Nanorana parkeri
ATATCTCGATGGCTGTCCTGGAAGATGACTGGGGAAATAATCGTTAGCTGCAGCTCTATACTGTACCTGTGTGTATTAATGAAATACAGTAAACTGTATGTGTGTATTAATGGTATACAGTATACTGTATATTTGTGTTAATGATACAGTATACTGTGTGTGTGTATTACTGATATACAGTATACTGTACATGTGTGTTAATGATATACAGTATACTGTACGTGTGTGTTAATGATATACAGTATACTGTACATGTGTGTTAATGATATACAGTATACTGTACATGTGTGTATTAATGATATATAGTAAACTGTATGTGTGTGTATTACTAATATACAGTATACTGTATATGTGTTAATTAGGGATGCACCGATACTGTATATGTGTTAATTAGGGATGCACCGATACCACTTTAAGACCGAGTACGAGTACCGATACGAGTACCGATACTTTTGATCAAGTACTCGCAGATACCAATTACCGATACTTTTTCTTAAAGGGACAGGTCACATTTTTTCTAAAGCAATACAAACTAATGCTTTAAGGTCACTTTCTTAATATTATGATTCATGAGATGACGAGGGAGCCCGACGCCGGCTTCTCGGCCAATCAGAATGCCGGGCGCTGCGTCATTACACGCTACCCAGCTTCCTGATTGGCCGGGAAGTCGGCTCCATGCTCACTCATCACAAGTGACGAGAGAGCATGGAGCCGTTTCCTGGCCAATCAGGAAACCGGGCAGATTGTAATGATGCGCTGCCCGGCTTTCTAATACAGGAAGTAGTCGTGCTAGGTATCGGAGCATTTGGGTGAGTACGAGTACTCACCCCAATACTCGGTATCGGCACCGATACTAGTATCGGTATCGGTGCATTCCTAATGTTAATGATATACAGTATACTGTATGTGTATTACTGATATACAGTATACTGTATGTGTGTTAATGATATACTGTATACTGAAAAAAGCCTCAGGTTCTGATGAAGGGGGCGTGCCCCTGAAACGCGTGGACCTTTTTAAAAAACATACGGGAGCAGAGGACGCTGATTTGGAGATCCCCTCAGACTTCCCCTGCTGGAGATTTTATATTTTATCGTTTCCTTTTACGCTTATGATCATTGGCTTCCGTGTAAGTACATTTTCACTTGCGTGTTGTACTCATCAAATAAAAGTTTTACACTATGGAGGCGCTCTGTGTTGCTTTTGTTTCCCATATACTGTATACTGTATATGTGTATTACCGATATACAGTATACTGTATGTGTGTTAATGATATACAGTATACTGTACATGTGTGTTAATGATATACAGTATACTGTACATGTGTGTATTAATGATATGCAGTATACTGTACATGTGTGTTAATGATATACAGTATACTGTACATAAGTGTATTAATGATATACAGTAAACTGTATGTGTGTATTAATTAGAGCTGCAGCTAACGATTATTTTCAAAATCGATTAGTTAGCCGATTATTAAGTTCGATTAATCGGATAAACTATAAAATAAAGTTTAAAAAATGGCTCCAGTGATGGACTACTAGTTTGTATTAAGGTTGTAGTAATGGCATACAGTATACTGTACATGTGTGTATTAGTAATATATAGGATACTGTATATTTGTGTATATAAAGCAATGCAGACTTTGTTGAGGTATATAAAATCATAAAATAAACACAGTAAATTGCTCCATTACTAAAGATTCAACAATTGGATTACCACTTTAGTGAGCATTTGATTAAATGTCTTCCCACTTCCTGTTTAATGAAAAAAACAACCTCATAAGTATACTTGGATACAACATTTCAATCCGGCACATCTACACTGCTAGCACAGTTTTATCAAGAGGTACGTGACCGAAGGTCCATAGCTGAACCCACCAGCATGGAGCAACACAAAGATCAACATACCGCGCTGCAAATCATCAAATCATACATAAGTAACTTGAATGCAGAAATTAGACTGACAGCAATCTACCAAAAATATATATGTGAATTTTAGATCATAGGTTTCATTTATTGTTTGTATACTGAGTAGTAGCCAACTAACACAATGCAAGCCTTTCATTGAATTTACCCATGATGCCATGCAATATTTAATTCCCCCAGAAATATAATGCACAGCGCTCTCTCTGTATTGTAGCGCTGCCATTAAGCAGACCTTTCAATTTTCACTGAACTTCAGTAAATCACATTGATTTCCTGTCATTCTCCATTATTTACAGCATCTCTGCAGCCATAAATTATGAAGCGGCCTTTACTGAAGTCATGTGTATTAAAAAAATTTTTTAAAAGGTGTTTTTGTCCATGGTGACGCATGGTCAGCATTGCTGCCAACATTCTATAAACATTTACAAAGACAATTCACTAGTGTTTCGAAGATCATTATAATAAACACAACATGCTCTGTTATTAATAAATTAAAAAAAACACAAAACAAAGATAAGTTTCGTATGCAGATACATAAGGATGCTATGATAATGGTGACCAGTAGAGAAATCAGGGACATGCCAGTGACAGAATCATTTCAGCATTATACTGAATATGCAATATAATTGGTTCAGCATCAATATTCAAAGGCCTGAGAGGAAACAGCATTTAACCAATGAGAATCCAACTATGACATATAGCCTGTCCATCAGGCCTAACTGAAGCAGGACTACAACTCCCAGCACTACTTGCAGCACTGGAAAACTTTATTGAGTTTCGTGAGCAATGACAGTAGTCTTCAGGCTACCTCCCTTCCTGAAACCCCCCTCCCCTGCTGCGTCTTGCAGCTATTGCCTGGCCAGAGACATTCACCGCAACCCCAATATGAAGCGAGGCGTTACTATAACAACGTGCTAAATAAGATATACAGG
>NW_017306681.1:2882-66577 GCF_000935625.1 Nanorana parkeri
CTAAGGTTTACTCGCAGCTTCCCTTCAGACACAAGCTACAGCCCAGTAAATATCCATCATTTTCCCAGCATCCATAAAAAGTCAAGGTCCCTTTAGATGTGCATGATGGAGGCTGCGTCCACGGGGAATCGCCGAGCTCCGGACTGCTTGCTAGCCCATATATTGCATCTGTTTCACTGGGAATTCATTCGGTAAACAGGAGCGTGTGCTTCTTTCCGTATCCTTCCCAGCTGCAGCGATGGAAGTGGGATTAATAAACCCGCCAAGATTTGCTGCTTTATTAATTAGAAGGCTGTGTCCTGGTCCCTGCATTTGCAGGAAGCTTAAGATGGAGGAGCAGTGTGTACCTGCAGCATGCGCAGTACAGGCCCCAGAGCAGTGCAATTAATCATTAGCTGCATAGCAAGTGCAGCAGCATCATCATCATCATCTCTCTGTGGAGGGGAGACACGATTCCCTTCTATCTGCTGCACAGAATGAAGATGTCTGCCTTCTGTGTGGAGATGGGAATGCAGAGAGTGCTTGCACTCCCCTTGTAGTGTGTGAGCCCTGTGCAGACAGCTGTTAGTGCTCTGGAGGAGGGGGTTGGGGAGGGAATGGTAGAAATGTCCATAGACAGACCTGTGGGGGGAGAAGAATGCCTAATAAAAGAGCAGCATCCTTTTCCTTCATCATTTTCTGGAGGACAGATACACACCGCTGTGTGCTCTACATAACAATGCATTTATATGGCTTTTTAAGCAATTAATGTATTTATGTATCCTATGTTAGAGCAAAGCTAAGCTAGCGACAATGTCATTTATATCTAAGAAGACATATACTTCCTATAGAAAATATTAAGGATGCCTCCGTCATCAAATTGAATTAAACTTGCTAAGAGGATGTGTCATAATTTTGTTATGTTCATTTATATTGTCAGATGTTTTGTCTATATTTCATTATTATTTATTGATGTAGCAGTAACCTTGAAAGTACTTCATATGTCAAAAAAAAGTACAGCATGTGCAGGGGCGTAACTAGAAATCCCAGGGCCCCGTAGCAAAATTTTGTAAGGCCCCTCACAACAAAACCCCCCGCCCCCATTTTAATAGAAATGCGCTGCTCAGCATATTTTTTAGCGTTTTGAATTGCGTTTCAGCGCTGAAACGCGACTAAAAACTGCCAAAAATTCTCTTTCAAAAATCGTGCGGAAAACACGGTGAAACGCTTCCGCCCTGGTGTGGATGGTGCCTGAATGAGGCCTAACACTTTACTTTAATACTGCCACACCAATGAGAGGCTGAGGAAAGGGGGATTATAAAAAAAATGAAGGAACGCTAAACAGTAAATAAGCGATTTATGTTATAAATGGTTTTTGCGCTGTGTTGGTGTTTGTGTTGTGATAAAATGATACAGTCGTATATTTAATTACAACACAAGGTATCAGACCTCATGGCAATGCGTCACAGAGCTTTGCCATGCGCTGCCACAGTTAAATTAATGTTTTTTTACAAAAGAAAAAAATCATGCACTGCGATGTGTTTTAACAACGCACTGCAGCGCATGTGCCTGGCGTACACCACAATATGGTGCAAATATCACCGCCGGCTCCGACAAGCTCTCATGACAGTTCAGTGTCCCCTGGTCACTAGGTAACCAAGGTCTTTGCATACAAGTGGCAAGAGCCAGCCGTGAGATGACGGCTGGCTCCGCCCAGCTGTCCTGGGGCGGAAGCTAGCCGAAGGATCAGCCGAAGCTACAGTTAGATCCTTCTGCAGCTTTGTGAATGCATTGCTAGATTCCTATTGGCTATTTCAATTTGCAATAGCCAATAGCAAACTAGCTATTGTAATCGGCTGTTTCGTGAATAGACCCCTAAGTACACGGTTTAGAAAACGTGTTGATACTCAGATCTTGTGAAAGGTATTGACATTATCTTTATTTGACACAAAAAAAACTATTTTGGAAAAAAAAAAATACAATTGCACAACTCCCACAGTATCCTCTTCAGACTATGTTCACACCATGTCTGGACCAGATGTGCAAATCTGCAAACGTAGTGCAGTGCGTTTTGACAAGTTTTTACTGCGATTCTGATGGGGTTTTTGTGCTTAAAATGGGCTTACAGATGCAGTCCAGTGTGTTCCAGTGCATTTGCATGTGTTTCCATGCGTTCCAGTGCATTGCAGACCAGAGAAAATGAGACAAGCAGTAATTTTTGGTCTGGATCGGAACGGACTGAGCTGGTGTGAACAGAGCCCAGAATTACCATGGAGATACATTGGGATGCTTTTTTGGTCCGGGAACAAACTGTTCTGGACATGATCCGGACATGGTGTGAACAAGCCCTAAGGGTTCATGTCTGATGCTGATTGGTATCTGAGCAGACATGCCTTGAGTTCTTGGAAGCACATTTTGATATAAAATGCTGTAAGAGGAGAGTGGCCAAACACCCTACTCCTTGTTCCCTCCTGTCGCAGAAGGTTTGCCTACTGGACTTGGGTATGTACTCAGTTTTACCATTTTATGACTGGCAGTGAAAATTGGAAAAATAAACATATGAGTAACATTTTCATTATCACTCCTGTAAATAACTTTAAAAGAAGACACATCCATTGAAGCAAATACGCACCTGGATTTGAAAACATATAGGTTTACACATGCACCGAAATCACCCCAATTTTGTACAGACAGAAAATTTAAAACTGGGTACCAAGAATAAATACAAGAACATTATCTATAGCATCTCTTAATGCTAGAGTTCATTCATTTAAAAAAAAAAAGACTTTATTTACATAATTTACTGTCCCTGACTGCAATAAGTAGAAAACTATGTATAGTCTTTCATAAATACTTTTCATAAGTACTCAAGACAGTAATTGAAAATTTTATTTTTAATATAAGCAATTTTATATTGCAGAATATTTGCGCAATTGTTTATTGTATTTTTTCCTGAAAATGTAAATTTGATAAAGTTATTTTAGTGTACACAGACACAATAAAATCCGATTTTTTTAAAATATAGATACGGTAATATAGATACCAGAAATGCCAAGCCTGAAAATTGGCAAAAAACTATGGTACCGATATACAGCACTGTAAATGTGATCAGGCGGCTCTACAGCTGCCCGATTTACTGTTACTGAATAGCTTGAAGCCTTAAAGTCCATGATGTTTATAAATGGCATGTGGACCTTAATTGGGTAAAGCACACCTGATGGCAAGGCCACTTTAACCATATAGGTAGTTATATATTTATTTAATATATATGTGGGCAATGTGCCAACACCTACAGTACATGCAAGCACTCTGTGGCCTCCTCTTATAGTAAGATGCAATTATTTTCTCACTCTGAGATGAGCTGCGGGAACTCTTCCAGCAGGTGCTACATGAATGTCTGTCTGTATACTATATTGCCGATATCTGTCTGCTAAACTGGGTGGTTGTTATATATAGTCAAAAACTGAACCACCAATGCATCATTGTTTTTCCTCAACTCTCACCCAGCACATGGTTCATGAGAGAAAGCGAAAAACTTGTGTAAAAGTACAATTCCCAACATTCATCCTTGGATGCCATTCCACAAAGCCAGTACCTTTCCATCTAAGGGGGTTATTCACAAAGCTGCTGAAGGCAGCCGAGTGAATAACCCAGCTGAAGTGAAGTGAGCCGAATGCAGTTAGGCTATTCGCTTCTGGCTTGTACAGCTGATGGGAGGGTGTGTTCCTGGATCCTGTGTGGCTGGACCTGCTGCCTAGGGCAGGCCTGCATGTGCAGATAAATGGAGGTCTGGATGTGGACCTAAAACTGTCATGCCTGTGAGAGGGAAGCTGACCCAAGATAGAGTCCAGGGAGTGTGACTCTGCTGGAAGATGAGGCTGGATCCTTGCAGGGGCCTGGTGTCACGCCTACTGTATGTGTACGGAGCGGAACGCAACTGCGGAGGTGATATACTGGCGGTGTTGGAAACGGCTTCTCAGGCTTGAGTCTCAGGCGTCACTCCCAGTCTTAACGTGGAGTTTGAGACTGTTGCATCACAGCCGGTAGTAACAGAAATTTGGAGTAGTGCTATTTACTTCATAGCACGCTACACTTAGTAATAGCAAGTTAAGGGTGAATAAGTATATGGTTGTCGTAATAGGATTCCACTGATGTACAGTTGAGCAAGCAGGTATTCCCAGTACTATGATGCAAGTGCATACACAAAGCCTTGGCACAGGTATTCAGGAAAGCTGACAGTCTATATTATGCTCCAACTGGAGCTATACTTGCGGTTGGGGCTGGTGCAGAGTAGCTTTGTTGCAGGCCTTCAATCCAGGGGTTAGGAGGTCCGTCACTTGCAGTATGGGGGTCCAGACAGGCTTGGTTCAGGAGGCAGCAGGCGTTCTGACTCCAATTGTGGAACGCCATGCTGCCTCAGCTGGGGCTTTAAATAGCCCAAGGATGAGGGAGGAGCCGCCAGCCGGAACGAA
Source organism: Nanorana parkeri (assembly GCF_000935625.1). NCBI lineage: Eukaryota > Metazoa > Chordata > Amphibia > Anura > Dicroglossidae > Nanorana > Nanorana parkeri. Next base: position 7,334 of record NW_017306681.1, read on the forward strand.
CAGCTTCCGCGTTCCACCGTGGAACGCAAGCCTCTCGCCTCACAATCAGGAAGTCAAGCGGCTTCCGGGTTCCACCGTGGAACGCGGAGCGGCCGTCACAGAACCTGGTGGGACCGAGGCAGCCTGGCTCCGAGGGGAATCATCACACCTGGTAACTCTCTTGGGAGACCATGTAAAGGAATGTGATAACCAGCTGAAGTTCTGTTATGTACAGTGCTGCCACAATTCTTTTAAAGCCTCTCTGCACTGTATTACTGGGAACTGGACATAAAGTCCAGAGTCTGCACTTGTCCTGGTTGCTGTAGCCATTATCCATCTCTTCTAAGTGAGCTGCTGAGAAGAGTAAGATCTTACATTGGAGGCTACAACCAGTCAAGGACTTGCCCTTGAGGTGAAATGCTAGCCCACCGTGCCTCTGGGGTCAGGAGGGTCTAATGAAGTGTTTTGGTTTTCCTGTAAGTGAGATTTCCCCTGACTTCCTAAATGTGTGCATTATACATAACCCCAAGATGGGTGTTACTTGACCAAGAAAGTGCACATCCAGTTTACAAATCTAATTCACTGCACAAGTAGTTATACATGGTAGGACCAGTAAATATCAATAATCAATGAGTAAAGAAAAGCATATGCAGACATCTTAACTCTCCCGGATGTTCTGGGAGTCTCCCGTTATAAGATAGCGGCTCCCAGACATCCGGGAGAGAAACATTTTCTCCTGGAAAGGTTTACTCTGCTTTATCTTTCCCTGCTACTGTATCTGTTTTACAGCAATCTAGCTATTCATTCCTATGCTTTTTTTTTTTTTATTCTGACGGCAGCAGGTGTCAAAATACTAAAAAACAGCAGATAGCAAGGGAAGCATTAGCTTCTCTGCGATCTGCCATCATTTCAGGGGGGTGCTCTCTTCCTTCTTGTTGCACCCCCTTCCTGTGGATGGGGGGGGGGCAGAGGGCACCTCCCTGGAATGACTTATCCCTGCATATCTGAAGATTAAAAGTAATGCAAAAACATCAAAATGTGTATTCCCAAAAAGTGTATTCCCCTAGTGTCAAAAAGTCTCATGTCGTGCCCCAGTAACAAAGTGAAAGTATATCAGAGAGGGACACAGAGGCTTTTCTGGGTAATAAAAGCAACTACAGGCATCGTTCAGTGTCTACTATTAGGCAGAACATTTACTTTAAACTTTAAAATGATAAACATTACAATAATAAGTCAAAATATACATTTTCTGTAGATATGCTATAGTGTTCTTTTGAACGCTTCCAATCATTTATCAGTGAAACTATTTGTTAATGGGTCAGGAATGAATAGCAGCCTGGTTCCATCACCTGACACAAGGATAAATTGGTTATTGATTTATTATTTTATTCTGCAGTGTTCATTTCTAATCACTAAATTGCACATATTTATCACTAGATTTTAGAGCGTGAATGAATTACGGAGAGATTTTGCATGGTGCTGACTTGTGCCTAATAAGTGTGCTATGATTAATCACCAGCTAAAATACTTGCATTGATAGATACATTGGAGCAATGTTTTTATTAATTAGAGGTTTGATATGTTTGTTAAGAGCAGCTTTCACCCTGTAGTTTCACAGCAACCTATTTTAAGATTAAATAGTTTTATAATTGTTTTATAAGCTTTAACACTATACAACATAATAAGCAGGGAAAAGGTGATGTACATAGCGCAGATACCCAGAATAGTTAATGGATTTCTAAGGAAGAAACATTAGTGGGGGCGTTCCTTACACCAACTCTGTACCAAACACCTCCATCTCGTCATACTGCGTTGAAAATTTTTGACAGATTTAAAACATTACAGCAGTAATTTTTAAATGGAAAAGTGTTTTTTAATAGCATTAAATTACCAAATGGCTTGTGTGACAATTTTATATGCTATATTAATTTTTTTAAGATGTTTTTATTTTTATCTTTTTAAAGTGGAGATACCCTTTAAATTGTACTCATAACTTCATAACTTCATTAGTGCTGAAACAATCCCACACTATCTATTGATGGCAAAAGCACCTATTCCATTAAACATGTCCTTACATTACCCATTTTGTGGCTGACGACCAGGCCAGTGTCCACGGCACATCAGTTTTAATCAGTGAACATAATGAAACAGACTGACCTTGTACAAAGATATCAGCAGCAGTAATCAGCTCTTGCAGCTTTAGAAATATAATCAGGTAGACTGTAATAATAACTAATTTGGATATGTCTAGTACCATGAGATCTTCTGTGAAGAAAGTTATAAGTATGTTCCTGATACAGTGATATTAGGGTATTTAATTTAAAAGTGACTCACATTCAGAGAATGGGAGAGTAATGTCTTGCTGGCATAAAATGTTACAAGATACAGAATGAAAAGTGAAGAGACCTTCAAATATCCTTGGCAGGATGAGCATGAATAATAATTAAGCAACAGATCTAGTGTACATCTTTTCTCAGTCCACCACTCTATAGTGATGATTCCTAAACTCTATTTCCACAAAAGACTGTACTGCGTGTTTCATATGGGACAGAGGTGTCACCTATTTTGTATGTTATTAGTAAAGTAAAGCAGGATTTAAATAAAAGCAGAACTCCAGGATCATTGGTTCTGCAATCCTAGCATATTCTCCCTCCCTCTTTGCCTAAATCTATTAAACTATTTACTAAATATAAACTGTATACCTTAAAAATGGTTTATGATTGTAGGTCATGTGACTTTGTGTTTTTTCTTTTAATCTGTCCGCCAAGCTGGGGTCTGTCGGCTGAGATGAATTGTGCCCTTTCGTCACAGTGATGTGCCACCGCTCTGGACTTTTGAGGTTGAGCTGGGCAGAGTTTATAGACATTGACAGGGTGGTCTATGATTGGCATCCCTGCCATTGCTCACAGACAGGTGTCAGCACTATATTGACACCCCTGTAGTGCTGGGAACTACAGGATTTTGTGTGTATGATAGCCAGGTCACAGATGGGAGGCCTGGACTGTGCAGAGTGGTATGCAAAATGGAAGAAGACTGGCTGCCAATTGGTTATATTTTGTCAGAATGCCATTCTGCGTCAGGGGGCGACCCTGGCAAAGCAACCTCCCAGTGCCGAGGGCATGTAGCCTGGTATGGCAGAAAGGGGGAGGGCACTCACTCGTCGTCCCCCCTTTCCTGCTCTGCCAGGCCTGTGCTCGGATCAAGGGTCTGGTATGGAATTTTAGGGGGGACCCCACGTTTTTTACCCCCCATTTTGGGGGTGGGGTTCCTTCTTAAAATCCCTACCAGACCTTAAGGGCCTGGTATGACTTTGAGGTGGAACCCCATGCACTTTTTTTTTTACATGGGGTCCCACCTAAAATTCCTTCCAGACCTTAAGGGTCTGGTATGATTTCTGGGGGGAACCCAACACTTTTTTTTTTCTAGATGGGGTCCCTCCTAACATTCCTACCAGACCTAGAGGGTCTGGTATTGTTTGGGAGGTGGAACCGCACGTTTTTGTGTTTTTTCTTCTTTATAAATGTCATTTAAAAAAAAAAAAAAAATCAGTTTTGCTGCAGCATGTTCTATACATCGTACAGATGCGCCACTTTGCAGGCAGTTTAAGGGGACCCCCCCAGACACAATATATCAAGGAATTTTTCATTTTTATTGTTTCACTTTAAGTGATGTTAAAATCACTGCTCCTTTATAAATGGTATTTTTTAAAAGAGTTTTTCTCATTGATACATGTCCTCCAGGGCAGTACCCAAATCCCCTTACCCTTTTTATGGGGTAAGGGGACAATTGTTTTTTTCAAGTTCGGGTCCCATGGACTTGCATTGAGTTTGAGCTCAAATTCAAACTTTTTCCATGTTCTAAAGTTCGAATTAGAACCGAACACGGGTGTGTTCGGCTAATCACTATTATCCATTTCCTTTAACAGACCAGGCTACTCTAAATTTGTGTGTCTACTGTGGGCCAAATGTAATTATAGCCAATATACACTTAAAAATACATACAGCTTAAAAATACACTGTTGTTTTTCCACCCAGGGCAAAGTGGCTGCAGTTAGCTCACTCCCCCATTCCCCCCCTCCCCCCCCCAGACTTTTATACTTACTGAACCATGCTCCTTTACTGCCTTCCTTGCTGCAGAAAAAGCTTAGACAATGGGATGATTTTATGGATCTCCCCAAGTGACACTGCCTGGTGATTGGCCCCTCAGGCTCAAGCACATCACGTAGGGTAGGTCACATGCTTCTCATACCAGGAAGCCCTGCTCTATTAGTGAGGACTCTAGTAATGTGGGGAGGTGGCATGGGACAGTGAGATTAACTATCTGTTGCAGGGGCTTTCTGCAGACACTATAACTTTGCCCTGAATTTGAAAATGGCATTGTCTCTTTGAAGTATGGCAAACATTAGGGCACATGACAGTATTTCCAAATCATTTCGTTAGTGTGAGTAAAAGAAAAAGTGCCCATTGCATGCAATGAAAAATCCACTGGTGATCACATGGTCTCTGAAAACACTATTTTATTTTTTGTTTTGTAAAATCATTCACTGTATCTAAATGCACGCATGGAGGATATTATGAGGATATTATATATATATAATCTCCTTATACTGTATTTTTTCAGCAATCTGCACAATAAAATCTTAACACAAAAATGTTGAGGTCTGATGTGTATCCATAGTAAATGAATCAAACACTAAATAAATTCCATCATGCTCTTTAAAAATAGGTGTGCAGTTATTTTTCCTCCAGATATATTCTTGGTTTTCTAGCACTTTATTATTATTACTTTTCGTAGTTGAGCTGCTATTTGTCAGCCTGACATAAATCAACAGTGGAAGCATAATAAAATCTTGCATTTTTGCTTCCTCAGACAGCTTTATTAGTTTGTTGACCTTAAAAAGTTTTTCTTTTTTTTTTGTTTTGGCTATATTTCTCATGCTTTGATAACTGAGAATAAACTTTCTGCCTACCTGTTGCAGATTCAGTACTTTATCTGATCCAAAGTCTACACTAGGCTTTGTGATACAAGGACAGTTCAAACTAGGATAAGTGTTTATTAAGGACACTATACCATTTTCATACAATAAACTAATAATAATAACCAAGAAATTATATATATTAACCGCCTCGCGGCTGGTCGTTGTTATTAAACGGCCGGCCTGGAGTTTCCTGGATGTAACACTGCCCACTCGCACACGAGCTGGAAACTGTCATAATTTAAAAACAGGCAGCGATGCCTGTTTACATGCAAGCGATCTGCCGGCTATAGAGCCAACGGATCGCTTGTATGAGGTGCCGATCGTGCGCCCCACTCCGCAGCGCTTGTCCCAAGCTCCGATGTGCCGGGGCGGGCCGGGACCAGCATTGCAGTTGTCTGTCAGGAGATCAGAGGGAGCTGAGTACATGCCCTCCCTCCGAGCTCCTCTCCGTGTCAGAATGCGGAAGTGATGTATATTACATCACTTCTGCATTCTGCTGTCACTCTCCAGCTACAGAACCTCCAGTGAAGCTGGTGAAGCAGAGCTAGGTGACATTAGGGGGTGACATTAGGGGTCTTAAAAGCCCCTTTATGTCTCCATAAAGAGGACCTGTCACATCTACTTTGCTATCACATAGGGGAATTCCTAGTCGCCCATGTGATAATAATAAAGTTAAGTGGGAAAAAAGTTCCCCCCCAAAAAATTAAAGTCACACATAAAAAAGAATTGAAAAAAACACTATTTTTTTTAAAAGTTCCAGCTCCACATACCGGTGTGCAAACATTCGTCGGGTGCGCATATGTGCAAAAAGGACGATTGCACCCATTACGCCGCACATGTTGCATATCACTGCGGACGTCAGAGTGATGGGAATAATTTTAGGGCCATTATTCACTGATAACACTAAATTCATGAGTGGTAAATGCTTTTAAAGCGTTGCCTATGGCCCATTTTGGGTATAGTAATTTATTGCGATTTCGCATGCGCATGCAATTTTAAAGCTTGACATGTTTGGTGTCTATTTACCCGACGTGACCCCGTCTTTTATATTTTACCAAAAATATGGGTAAGAATAAATGTTTTATAACATAACGTAGGGAAAACTGTTTTTTTTTAAAAAAAACCCCACTGGTGATTAAATACCACCAAAAGAAAGCTCTATCTGTCCCCGAAAAATGGTATAAAATGTATTTCAGTACAGCATTGCATGACGGAATAAATGTCAGTCAAAGTACCGCAGCGATAAATACTGAAAAATGGCCTGGCCAGGAAGGGGGTTTAAACACCTGGGGGTATATTCATGAAGCAGCCGAAGGATCTAGCCGTAGCTTCGGCCCCAGGACCCCTCCAGTTCAGTAGAACCGAAGTGCTGCTGTACAGGCTATTCACTGTAGCCCGTACAGCTCCCGAACTTGGCCGAGCACCTCTGTTGAGCCGAAGGCATATGCCTCGGCTCGGCTGAGCCGTGCTGAAAGCCGAAGCTGGCCGAGCGGGCCATTGGCCAGCCGACAGCCTGCTTCTGACAACTTGGCGGAGCCAGCCATGATATTACGGCTGGCTCCGGCCACTTGCAGAGAGATCAGCGTCCCTGGTTATCAGCTAACCAGGGACACTGATCTCCAGACAGCCTAACTCTCCCAGTTGCTTCGGGAGTCTCCAGCTCCGGCCGCCAAGGAGAGAAACACTGCTTTTTCTTTCCTTTTTTATTCTGACACGGAGCCGTGTCAGAATAGAAAAAAAAACAAATTTGGCCATAGGAATGCATTGCTAGATTTCTATTGGCTATTTCAATTTGCAATAGCCAATAGCAAACTAGCATTGCACCCGCCCTCTGCTGCAGTTCTTCATCAGGTCCCCACTACTGATTGACAGCAGCAGAGGGCAGGTACAATAGTTAGTTTGCTATTGGCTAATGCAAATTGAAATAGCCAATAGGAAAATAGCAATGCATTCCTATGGCCAAATTTTTTTTTTTTTTCTATTCTGACATGGCTCCGTGTCAGAATAAAAAAAAAAGAAGAAAAAGCAGTGTTTCCCTCCTTGGCGGCCGGGAGCGGGAGAGTTAGGCTTTTTTTTCTTTTTTTTGGACGGCAGCAGAACAGCTGGCCAATAGAAAACTGTTGGGCGGAGCTAGCTGTCATTGCTAGCTCCGCACAATCGTTTTCTATTTTTATTTTTCAACTTTTTTAACAATTTTTCTGTTCCACAGAGAGACCGAGCAGAACAGCCGAGCCGGCATCTATAAGAATAGACCGAACAGCAGGGAGTAGCCTGCCGGAGGTTCGGCTTAGCCGATCCAGATGTTGGATCGGCTGAGTCGAACTCCTTCTGCGCTTTGGGTCAGCCGAACATGCCGAGCATGTTCGGCCGACCCGAAGCCACGTGAAGCCACCCCATGCACGGCTGATTTCAGCCGATATACGGCTGAAATCAGCTGTACCAGCCTGAAGTGAATAGCCGAACAGCGTTCGGCTTACTTCGCTTTAGGTCGGTCATTCACTCGGCTGCCCACGGCAGCTTAGTAAATAGACCCCCTGGTCTTCAAGTGGTTAAAGTACATTTAATTAAAGTATTAAACCACTCAAAACTAGCATTTCAATTTTGGTGGATACTGGTAATGTAAACTACCTACCATTCTGTAGAGGCTAATTTAAAAATGTTACACTAAATTCCTATGCTCATCAGTGCAAACTACTGGTGGTATTGCTGTACGAGCAGCAGAAGGTTTATAAATGAGCCGCATAGTGTTACCAAGTTACCTGGAAGCTTTCGTCTTGTCGATGCATTTCTTTAACATAATTCAGATTCTTAAGTGTTTACAAATTCATAACACCCATATTTAACATAACACAATTATTATAACTAATACAAAAGATTGGTTGCACAGAAAGATTGACAAAGTCCAATGGTAGGTGTTATTTGGGTCTTTTCAGGATGATAATGGTTCTGATATTCGTATTTGGTCTCTAGATGTTGATAAATGAGTGCCATGACTGCTAAGCATAAATACGCACATTTATATGGATTTAAAGCTTTTAAAAATAAATCTAAACTAATATAAAATGCAACTGATAGCCCCTCTCACCTAATTGGAGAGGTGGAAGCCAGAAACTTTACTTTGGTTACACCTCATCATAATTGATACCTAATGGAAATATTTAGGTAAACCAAAAATGTGCACATAACTTACCTTGTCACTATTTCCCTACCACTTGACTCACCTATGAGACATCCATAAACTTCTATACAAGTTCCTATTCATACATTCCTATGCAAGTTTTTCTTTCCTTAAAGGAGAACTATGAGGTGAGTGATTTTCACTCAATCTCATAGTTCGAGCCTACGTGTGACAATGAAACTGTCACACGTCGGCTCAATAGATCGGGAAGTGAGCAAACACACCGTCGCTAGCTCAAATCTCGATCATCTCCCTGCAGAGAGCCGTGACTGTCACTCATGGCTCCCTGCAGGGATTCCCCACCTCCCCGCTCTGATCCTCCAGCTCTGACCCTCTAGATAGGCAGAGCCAGCTGTCAATCACGCAGCTGGGTGGATCTTGACAGTAATGTCGGGATCCGTCCCGGCTGCGGCGATCTCAGTATACCACGAGCTGTAGCTCACGGTATACTGAGGTTTGGGTCACGGGAGGACATAAACCAGCGTCCTCCCGTGGAGAGGAGAACTATGAGGAAAAACACTTACCCCATAGTTCTCCTTTAAACCTGTGACACAGTAAAGTGTTTGCATCTTTTGAAAAAGCAGTAAAAGCAATGTAAATCAAGCATTCATTCACCTCTGGAACCAAACACATTATGGAGAAATTAATCTGTACAACACAGAACCGAAGCACTAAAATTACAACTCCTCTCCATTTATTTTCCCTGGAAGCAGAAACTTGGTAGCCTGCAAAAGCTTTAATTTAAACAAACGACAAGCACTGTAATCTGTTAGAATCTAGCTGAAGCCCAACATTAGAGTCTCTGTTGTGATCTTGGAGGATAAATTACTTCATAGTGCATGAAGCTAGAGAGCCCAAAAAGTGGCTTGTTTAATGCTAGTTGAAAATAAGGATAAACTGTAGGCCAGCTTCACACCTTTGTATGCATTACCCCACGCACTTTTGTGTGCTCACAATTCCATGTGTGGCATTAAAGCCATGTATTCAAAACCTTGGCGCACCTTAAACAGGACCTGACAGTTTTTTAGCAACAAAACACACCACGTTACTACTGGTGCGCACAAACACATAGGGGGGAATTTATCAAAGCAATTGCGACAGTTTTAGTCTCTTAGATCATTTTTAAAATCTGCAAATCTGTCTTTTAACATGTGCCCCTGTTTTGACCGGAGCTTGCACTACTTTTCCAACTGCTCGTGTTTTGCACCTGTTTTGACCAGAGCTTGCACTACTTTTTCAACTGCACATTTTTTGCACTCGTTTTGCACCTGTTTACATCTCCACTTGCGTTACCATTTTTTCCAGTGCAGCTTCAATGCAAAACATGTTTGCCTTGTCCTAGATGAGGTCAGTTCATACCACTGCAACACTTCAAGTATGGCTGGCAGTCTTTTTTTGCAGTGCAGTGCAATGCTGTACAGCCACATCGCACCATGCTGTGCCCATATAACTTAATACAATGTTACTTGTGACATTAAAGTTCTAACAAAAAAAGTAAATAGTGCCATGCATCACAATCAGCGCATAAGCACTATGCCGGGCACACACATCAGCAGTGGTGCAGTATAGCTTGGCAGCTGGTGTAAACGGGCCCTCAAAACTGTTATGCAGCCTAGAGAAATCCTGCATCTGCATTACATGTCTTATTGCTTTCATTTAAAATATTACATGCCAGTAGCAAAGATCTTAGATTATGCATGAACTCTAAGCAGGCCTGGACAAAAAAATATGGGAGAAGTGGGATAAATTGTGTCCCATCATTGGAATTAGTTGCAGAGATAGTGCCCTCAAGGGACAGGTAAAGTCATGCAAAGGACCATATCTGGCCTGCAGGCTGCAAGTTTGAAGACCACAGGGTTATTGTGTAGTAAAACTGGATCCCTTGCCATAAGTTAAAGGATACGTTCACCTTTTGCAAAAATTAAAGAAATGCATAATAAATTATAAATAAATAATATGCATTTCTTTAATATTTCCCTTCAAGCCTGGAAAGCATTGGAATTGTGATCACTCGCTCACAGCTGCAAAGCTCAGGCTTCGTATTAAATCCCCTCATACAGCGTCCAGCCGTCCTCCCTCTGGGCAGATGCGGAAATATGGGCAGCTCTACCTAGAGCAAGGACGGCTGGATGCCGTATGATGTGATGTAATGCAGTTTGAAGTCCAGTCGTCCTTCCCCCCATCTCTCCTAACTAAAACTCTGTACCTCCATACGAGCTCTGCCTGGGAGAGAATGTGCAGAAGCCTGAGCTTTGCAGCTGTGATCGAGTGATCACAACTGCAATGCTTTCCAGGCATGAAAGCAAATATTAAAGAAATGCATTTTTTTTTGCATTTCTTTAACTTTTGCAAAAGGTGAATTTATCTTTTAATAAGTTAATAGCTCAATAGGAATATAAATGGTCTCTCTATGGATGCTGCCTGAGGCAACTTAATCTGGTAAGGATTTGTGAAACTTCATCATACAGAGCCTCCACAATCAGAGCCTGCTAAGGCTGTAGTCAGATCCGATAATAATTCAGGGGAAGGCATAGAGGTATGCTTACATCCTTTGTGGTCAGAGTCGATGATTAACAATGCAATTTGGCCCATGAAATCCTCCAGTGTAAACTCGAGGTGGCTGTCACACCCAACAGAGCCAAGGAGAAGTCTGAGGGATGTAAGGGAGTGTATAACGTTTCAGACTGTTGGTATCAGGTCCTATGCAGGCCACCGTGGATGATTAGTGAATTGTGAGCCAGAGAGACCCGATGCAGCTAGATTACTCCTCCTGTGTATGTGATCTGACATGTTGTGCACAAATGGGAACAGTTTGGTTCGACGACGCCGACTCGCCGAAATAAAAAGTGAGCTGTCATGGCATGAAAACAAATGGGTGGAGCAAGTGGAGACAACACCACTGCCCCCTGCTCATCTGTTTAAATTTGGCCAGGACCTGTCAAATCTCTCATTTTACGGTGGCAGGTCACCGGTAGCGGCCGGGTCCAGCGGGCGTTAGGATTTTATTCATTTTGGCTAGTTGGCGTTCATCGTGATTGACATTGGATTACATCGCGGAACGATGTGATTGATGTTGGATTACATCGTTGGATCATTTTTCTGTCTTTTTTTTTTTTTAGAATAAAGGAATTGTCAAAAGCTGTCTTTTGTTCAATGAAAGGTTTTATTTAAAAAGTCTGGTGTGTTTCTTTACTTTTTATTTAACTTTTTAGTGAATGAATAAGGGTACAACTACCCCTTACTCATTCACAAGGGGGGATACTGGGTACTCCATTAAGGGGTAACCCCCCCTGCCCGCAGACTCCCACAACCACCAGGGCAGGGTTGTGGGGAAGAGGCCCGTGTCCTCACTGGCATGGGGACACAGTGCTTTTCCATGGGGGTCCCCCCCGGAAAAGAACCCTCTCAATGCCAAGGGCATGTGGCCTGGTATGGCACAGGGAGGGGGGGCATTAGCTGTTTAAAAAAAAAATATATATATATATATATATATTTGTTACCAATTTGCGGGGAGAATGATCCGTTTCGGAAGACCGTTCTCCCCGCTTCTGTTGTGTCTTTAGCTCAGCCTCGGCTGTGTACTTCGGCTGTTGTACAGGATTTTGTGGATAGCCCATGCAGCAGCCCTTCAGTCCCGAAGTCTTCCTGCAGCCGAAATGAGCTGAAAGATTAGCCAAACGTTCGTCTTAATCCTTCAACTCCTTACAGAATAACCCCCCTAGAGTTTATTTTTTGAGGATGTGGACATGGAGCCTCGGCAAGATGTGCAGGCACGGGAATTAAATACTAGGAGGCAGGAGGAATACCGGAAATACGAGGATTTTCCCTTTTTCATTATGATTTTACTGCAAAACAAGCAGCATTGCCTCCATTCTAAGGGAAGGAAAAAATAACACATCCACTCGCAGGCACAACACGCAATACAACTATGTGACAGGGGGACTTAGAAAAACAAATATTGTTGTGGCAAAGTGTCTGGATAGTCATTTGCCTAGTTTTGGATAGAAAACAAAAGGGAACAGAGCGCCACCTCCGTGTGTAAAATCGTTTATTAAAATAAATAAATCAAGGGATACATGTACTCACAAGCAAACGTTTTCATCACACTTTGACAAAACACAAAAGGCTGCACAGTCTGTTAGCCCAACATAGTATTTCCCCGACTAAGCACCACGGCTGCCTCCAGTGACATCACCATCCACTGGCCGCAGTCAGCCAAGATTGATGCGTTTCAGGGGCTCGCCCGCCTTCATCAGAATCATAGCTTGCTTTCCCTGAGAGTGGGGTATAAGGATATGGCAATACACATCCTAGGAACATCACATCTGGATCTCATAGGTTGGACATTTCAGACAGTTTCCCATTGATACTGACAGTGAAATGATAAGTAAGCATGGCACCTACGTTTACAGCCTATTCTACTTGCTGAATTATGTGTGTTCAAAAAATGTGTTAGTGTCAGACTTTTATGTTTTAATGACAAAACTTTCATGGTTCAAATGTGCTTGTCTTCCAGTAGTGCTGCCATTCAGAATAAATTTCCAAAGGTTTGGTTGCACAGTTCGCTGTAATGGGTCACTAAAAAAGTGTGACATAATTGCTGCCTATGGAGTGACAATACACTGCCACAATACCATAATTCATTATGAAGAGTCTAACAATACCACAATAGCGTTCCATTAATCATAATTATCGCATTGCTCCCCCCAGTGGACTGTTAATGTGTTTCAGACAGAGATCTGCACTTGTGCACAAGGCCTACATTAGAAAAAAAAGCAACTTAGGCTATATCTGTTTATAGTATTTGTACATTTAGCCGTAAACCATGCATTATATTAATGATTGTGCTGCATATTTTGTTTTATATAGAAGACATGCATGCAACCTCCTATAATTAAACCACTAACTGAGGGTTAAACGTCACCAAAGTACTGCAGATTTTAATTGCTTATGAACACGTCATTTATCCTCTTGAAGACAGTTACCTCAGCTGAAGTACACTAAATGCAGCTGAAGCAATTGGACCAGATCTCGTGACCATGTGTAGTAGAAAATTCCTATTATAAAATCGACCTCAATCCAGTTTTCCAAGGGAACAGTTCAGTGGAAATTTAATGAATAAAGCAGCTACTTTGTCACAGTGAGAAACATAACAAGATCCTTGGGCAACTATTTAGCTGACAGGTCTGTCCTTCTGGCAACAATTAGAAAAACAGTAAGCAAACTGGCAAACGGAGTAACTTAACAATGTACATTAATGGGTTGTTAGAAGGGACAAAATAGGCAGTTTTACCAACTTGAAGAAGAGCCCTGTCTGCAGAAAAAAACAGAGCTTTTCAGTGATTATTGTGTTTTACTGTCCCATCATGCAGAAAAGCTTTGTGGCTTATGGCAGCAGCTCAATCCTTGTTAGCCCATAGTGAATCAAACTGAGCAATGCAATCTTCTCCTAACTTTTTAACACTCAGATACAAACAATACTGTTTCCATTTCTAAATTTACAAAAATGTAAGCTGCCTATGAGCTTCGAATTGATCCATTAGTAAGGATCAGATCTTTAAAATGATGCCTCATCTGGAGTGCACATCTTCTGAGTACTGTGTGTTGGATTAGTGGAACTTAGATTGTCTTGATTAGCAGAGAACAATAGGAATTGCCTGATGATTTTCTACAGTAAGTCCACCACAACTCGTTAAAATGCATTTTACGGTAAAGCATTGTATGTGTGTTGTTGTGGGTTGCCATTCATTGTTAATTGCACCCTAACGTGCACCACAACACAGCTGCAAATACTCTGTGCATTGTGGTGCGCTACATTTCAAAAAATAGAGCAGGATCTATCTTTTTGTGCCTTGATGTGAATTCACAGCCCATTCAAAATGAATAAGCTAATCACCATATACCTTTTCTATTTTGGGGTTTTATGAGGCGTCAGACTCCAAATTCATTGAAAAATTATAAATGTATTGCCACACTGTTAAAATCCATAAGCAACATTAAAAACAGTATTTGCAAACATAATTTCCATCGGTTCTGCCTCCCGTTGCCACATGTAAAGTATGTATGGTAATCTAAACCCTGGACCTGGACCCTGTTCCCTCAAAACTACTTCGGTCACCCTCTTGCTCTATCCTACACTCTCTTACTCACATTTTCAATCTTTCACTCTCTACTGCAATCTTTCCTACCCCTAGTCACTAGTCACCCCAATACTCAAAAAACCTTCACTGGACCCTACCAACCTCAATAATTTCAGACCTATCTCCTTACTCCCATTCACCTCTAAACTACTAGAACTCCTTATCTACAACCGCCTGAGTTGCCACCTCGCTAATAACAACCTTTTGGACCCCTTTCAGTCCGGCTTTCGCCCTCAACACTCCACTGAAACAGCCCTCCTAAAACTCACCAATAGACATGTGCACTGCCAAAAAATTTGTTTAGTTTCGTTTCGTTTTAAATTCGGATTTGTGTTATTTCGTTTTTCGGGATTCGGGTGTGAAAGTCAATTCGGATTCGGACGAAATTCGTTAGCGGCAGTTCGTTCGCACGTTCGTTTCGTTTTTGTTTCTTATTCGTTTCGTCCATTCATTCGTTCGTTTGCTGCAAAGTGACATTTGAGGGGGAATTTGTTTTCTTCTACGAAAGAAACGAATAAGAAACGAAAACGAAACGAACGTTCGATTGACCTACCGCTACCGAATTTCGGAAACGGAAATTCGGATTCGTTTGCATTCGTTATATCTGTAATTCGTAATTCAGATACATCCGAATGTCCGAATTTCCGAAAATTCGACCGCTCTTCTCTAGACCTCCTGCTTTCCAGCTCCCTAGTCAACTCCTCCCATACTCACCTCCAGAACTTCTCTAGAGTCTCTCCCATCCTCTGGAACTCTTTACCCCAACCTGTCCGTCTATCTCCCATCTTGACTGTCTTTAGGCGTTCCCTAAAGACTCATCTCTTCAGTGAAGCCTATCCCACCTCAACCTAACCACTGAACTATCACATTCTCAAACAATTCATCCCCACACAGCTACCTCCTCATGTATCATTTCCCCCTCATCTTTCATATTGTAAGCCCTCAGGGGCAGGGCCCTCCTTACCATCTTGTCTTGAATTGTATTGTAATTGTAATGTCTTCCTTACATTGTAAAGAGCTGCGCAAACTGTTGGCGCTATATAAATACTATGTAATAATAATAATCATCAATAATATCCATGATAATTTCATTTTGGTATAATGTAGTCCATTTCTGTAGATATATTCTTTTTATGATCTTTTTCCACTGTGGCAGACTCCCAAAGCATTTTGCTTCTTCAGGGAATATGAGGCGATAATCTACTGAGACGTTCTGAGACGTAAGTATGGATCCACTTCGGGGAGTGGGGATCTACTTATCTCCCACCTCCTAAACAACAGCAGTGGGACCAGAGGGATATATAGGATAGAGGCTCACTTGTCCACTTTCTTCTTTTTCCTCAATTGTTTCTTAATCTGTCCATTGTAAATTGTGGTGATCACCACCATTAATCACTTTTAACACATATCCAAGTTCCAAATCTTGTGTAGTATCTTACACTCTTTCCCTCCTTCCGTGTCATCCACTTTCTCTCTGACGTAATGGTATTCCTGCTCAAAGCGCAACAGTGAAAACCCAAAAATATAAAGGTATATGGTGATTGAATTATGAGAAGGGGTGAGGTCTCGGAACACCTGGAGGAATTAACCCTGTGGAGTTATGGTATCATAAAATGAATACTACTTGTGTGCTTGCTAGGTGTGCATACAATGTTTATCATTGCACGTCAGACAGTGCAGATCGCAGGCAAAATGCACAGGGCCGATCTGAGACAATGTGGGGGGAATTGATCAAAACTTGATCAGACAAAATCTGAAACAGATTTGCACTGCAACTAAACAGCTTCTCTGTATCATTTTCAAATCTTACCTGAGCAAACTGAAGATAGATGCTGATTGGTTGTCATGGGAAACTACTGCAGATTCTGTCTGCTCCAGTCTTGATAAATTCCCCCCTCTTGGTATCACAGAGATGGCCATTTGTGAATAAAGGGATCAGATTTAATCAATGAAGGGAAGCAGCAGTTTCAATGTGGGTGGTTTTAACTCAGTTGATTGGTGTAATTTTGCAACCCTCAAATTCACCCCTCTGTATATCTCATCCCCATCCTGTCTCTTTACCAGCCTGCATATTAACCCCTTCACCTCCTCCCTTAACAAGCTCCATGTTTTAACCACCTCTATTCCAGCATGTTTCTTCCTTTCCAAAAATATTGTGACAAAAATGAGATCACCTTGGGGTGTCTACTTTCCAAAAAAGGTCATTTTGCAAGCTAAAATTATGAATTAATGTAGCGAAACAGGACAAAGAGGAAGATCTCCTTGTGTGTCACAAGACCAATCAGAAGACATCAAAAGGCAAGTAAAAAGAAATTAAAAAACGACAAAACGGTATAATATACTGCTAGAGGGTCAATAACAGGGGCCGAACTGCACCGGGGCCTGAGCCTTGGGAGGGCCCAGCAGACCCAGGCACCCGACCAGTGGCAAGGTAGGGCAAGAGATGGTGGGGGGCCCGGACGCCCACCATCCGTCCGGCCACACGCCCGCATGGCAGTGAGGCCGGAGTGAGGCAGAGCAGCCTTCAAGCACACGGTTTCCTGATTACACAGCCTGCCGCCTCTCCCAGCTACATGATGTTCCTGCCGCGAAAAGAAGGAGATGAGGTGACTGCTTTTATCTCCTGTATGTACCTAAGTTCTGAGACATGGTTTTTGTAGTCCTCTATAACAGATGGAATTATTCTGCATTTCTGTAGAGAGTATTGCCGGAAGTTGTAGTACCCTATAGCCATTACCATTCTGTGTTTCAGTAGAACGTAATGCTGGAAGTTGTAGTCCCCTATAGCCGTTACTATTCCGCATTTCTGTAGAGAGTATTGCTGGGAGTTGTCGTTCTCTATAACCATTACCATTCTGCATTTCTGCAGAGAGCATTGCTGGTAGTTGTAGTCCCCCTATAGCCGTTACCAATCTGCATTTTTTTTAGAGAATATTGCTGGAAGTTGTAGTCCCCTATAGCCGTTACCATTCTGCATTTCAGTAGAGAGTATTGCTGGAAGTTGTAGTCCCCTACAGCCGTTACCATTCTGCATTTCATTAGAGAGTATTGCTGGGAGTTGTAGTTCTCTATATCAGTTGCCATTCTGCATCTCTGTAGAGAGTATAGAGAGTAATTTGCTTGGAGTTGTAGTCCTCTATAGCCATTACCATTCTGCATTTCTGTATAAAGTATTGCTGGGAGTTGTAGTCCTCTGCACAGAAATGCAGAATGGTAACGGCTATAGGTGGGCAGGGCGGCGGGCATGGTAAGAGTCAGGGGGGGGGGGAATAAAGATCATACACCAGGGCCCATTGTTCCATAGCTCCGCCACTGGTCATTAAGGAGGAGTCCTCTAAGGTGGGGGGGGGAGGGATATGGAACCCAGAGCTGGGTATTTTATCTGAATGTTGGAAATGCTATTAATGTGATATATACTGTGTATGTATACATGTGTGTGCATCTATTTATATATTTTATATAGATGTACGAAGCAGTAATAATTGTGTACATATTTCCTTTTTCTGGACTACATTTTTTTTTTCTTGTTATAGTCCAGTGAATGAGCATATAAATATTATGTTCTCTTCTGTCCGACCAGCAGATGGAGCTCTAGTCTCCTTTCCACACAGCATTCATTTCTGTTAAACTTGTAAAATATATGTGATTTGTATATCTTATAAATCCAGAATAGAGCTATCATTCACCCTAGGGTTGAAACAAAAGTACCTGTATTTATTAATATGTGGCTTGATTACCTAACAATAGACCGGAGCCTTATTTTATTTACATGAAAACAAACTCTTCTGCTCTGAGAACAAAAGTGTTAGTTTGGGTCTCACTGCCAAACACAAATGGTCTCATAGATGGAGATGATGACAGAATAACCTAGAAGACAGGAGATTTTAGAATGTGCGCACACTCAAATTAGTCCTTCTTAATTGTGTAGCCAATGAGAAAAGGCCAAGTGAAACTAGAGATCATTCTAAAAAAGACCAAGGGTCTCTCTCTGAGGTATGGAGGGTCATGAAGCTTCAGGAAGCTTCATTCACACTTTCCACTTGTGTTTTTATGCTCTATATGCAAAGAAAAAATTGTCAGGCTAGATTCTGTGTTAATGCTCCTAGATGCGTTAATTGTTGTGTGTTTTTACATGTGTTTACATGTGTGTAAGTGCATTTACACACATATGTGTTTGGATGCATCTGGTACCAAATCCTAGCATCCAGAGTCGGCGCTACCGCTAGGCAAACTAGGCAGCTGCCTAGGGCGTGCTTCCACCTAGGGCGCAGTCTGCCTGGCTGCCCCCATAGAAACATAGAAGGACAAAGCAAACTCTCATCAGAAACAAATTTTATTTTGTACAAGAAACAACAAAGTACATTTTAATGTTAGTTTGTGAGGTAAAGCAAATTTCAAATTGTTTGAGTAGGGCCTCATAAGGTGCTCACCCAGAGCAAATGCTTCTTCCCCTACAAAAATGAAGGGCATAGCAGGATTTGTTGTGCCTGGCAGCAGGGTGTTCTCAGGAAAGTCTAGGTAATTTTGTTGCATCATTTTACCAGTATTGGAGTGGCCAGAAACACTGGAGCCAGGGCTCCTCCCATATGACCCCACATCTATGTACCGCCAGGTGCCAGTAGAACCACAGAAAAAAAAATTATTATTAAAATATTTGCTGCCACTCTCTATTGGTTTGATGTGTTTGCCATTTATAGCTCTGACACAATTAGGAAAATGGCAGAGTTCCCAAAATAGTTGTGCTATTTTCACGCACTCCTCTTTGTTAGGTTTGGCCATCACAACATTATTAAGGACTTTCCAGATGGCACAGCATGTATCTCTTATGATGTAGCTAGCTGTGGATTTCCCGACCATGAAAGAGTAGTGTAGAGTTCCCAACTACTGTCCTGTTGCTAAGTACCTATTGAAAAAAGCCGTTATGATTAATTTTTTTGTTTTGCTTTCCATCAAGCAAAAATAGAAAAACATAAAGGATGGCTTCATAAAGCACAGGCGCCAGTTACGTGAGCACAGAAGTGGTGCAGCGGCCTGTGCGCCAACAGAATACATACATGCACACTTGTTGACCTCCCTTTTCCATTCTTGGAAATGCAGGAGTAAGTCCATACTCACACAGACTATGTAATTACAGATCATGTGTTCATTAAATTTACGTCCTACTAATGTCTGCTTTCCTCCTTACGGCACCAAATGTAGCTGCGAGCCTACTCAGGGCCAGCAGGAGGAACAGTCACAAAACCAGGACTCTGAGGCCTGCCCCTCAACCTTGGCAACTGGCCAACCATCAGCCCCTGTACAGTCACCAACACCACCCCCACCACCAGCATCTTTGGAACCAGCTCCAGGACCTGTCCGCAGGCGGACCATCATCAAGACCCGAAGAGGAAGAGCCCACCACAGACCCTGCAGAGCCCACCACAGACCCCGCAGAGCTCACCATAGACCCGGCAGAGCCCACCACAGATTCTGCACAGCCCACTTGAGACCCTGCAGATACCACCTGAGACCCCAGCTTTCCTGCAACGCTAATAGCGGGACATGTCAAAAGCTGGATACAGCGCCATTAAAGAAAGTACTTGTACTCAGAATTGTATCTGGCTTTCTCCCTGTGCTGGTAGATTCAGTTCTCGCAAGCTTCCCAAGGGCGATATGGCCAAGCAGGCTCACCTTTTCACGGGTCCCGGGGATGAGAACTGGGACCTCTCTCAGTGGGTTGTGAGTGCCCAAGGCAAGTATTGCATCCCCCTACCTCATGGGCCATTAGCACTCCCTGAGTTTCCCTGAGTATAGGTGCATCCTTGCCTGTACCCCAATAGATGACTACAAATCCCAGCAATATATTATACAGCAATGCAGAATGGCAACCAGCTAGAGAGGACTACAAATCTCAGCAATACATTATACAGCAATGCAGAATACCACCAGCTAGAGAGGACTACAAATTCCAGCAATACATTAAACAGCAATGCAGAATAATACCATCAGCTAGAGAGAACTCCAAATCCCAGTGATACATTATACAGCAATGCCGAATGGCAACCAGCTAGAGAGGACTACAAATCCCAGCATTATACAGCATTATATATCAATGCAGAATAATCTGAATCTACATACCCTGTGCTGCTCCAGGGAGCTGTCATGATGTCTCCAGCAGAGAGTCTTAGGTGGCTTTGTGGGGTCTCAGGAGGGCTGTTCAGGTTCTATGGTGGGCTGTGCGGACCCTCAGACAGGCTTTGCAGGGTCTATGGAGGGCTGTGCAGACTCTCAGGTGGCTTACTGGTTCTATGGTGGGCTGTGCGGACTCTCAGGTGGGCTGTGTGGGGTTAAAGGTGGTTTGTGCTGTGTTAATGGTGGCTGTGCAGTTCTCAGGGAGCTCTGCGGGGGTTAAAGGTGGCTGTGCGGTTCTTAGGTGGTCTGTGTGGGGAAACCAATCAAGTTTTCATTTTTGATTTTCAATTCTGAGAAAAAAAGCATTTAGCTGATTGCTTACTTTTGGCAAATGGTCAGGATTCCGTCTGCTACACTTTTGAGCAAATACTACATGGTGATAAAATCAAGGTTAATTTACCACCAAGTGATGATTACTCTTTCCACTGGTGGAATACGTTCACGGTAAGTGGTGTCCTCACGTTCCAAATGGCTCACCAGGTCACCAAAGCTGTAAGAAAAAAAAGGTGGTTGTTTAAAGGCCCAATCAATGAAACAAGGTGGGGATAGAGTAGAGAGAATGTGGAGCAGTTTCCCATGGCAAACACACTGCACACATTGGCCATCCAAAATACACATAAATAAAAAAGAAGCTAATGGTTTGCTATTGTTGTGCACACCCTAGATTCTGTCTTCTCAACGTTGGTATACTGAGGATTGTCACCTTACTGTGACTCAATCAACAGCAAATCACTGATGCAACAGCAAGGTCACAAATGCCAAAAACCGCTTCAGTAGGAGAACTCACCTTTTAATGGAAATGCAGGTGTATTCAAAAAATGTTTCCTCATGGGCACAAGGTTTTTCATACATGAGCCAAAACTGGCCTTGTTGCTGTTGATTTTCAATCATGGGATGGACCCAGATCCCTCGCCTGTGTCTTTTCCTCTTCCGCATAATCAGCATTGTTGTAACTATTGCTGCTTTGTGGCACTGTGTGTATGGATCCATTGAAAAATAGTTGCATGGTACCTACACTACATACGCTGTCGTCGCCCTCAACAACAAAAATCAGAAACAGGAAATATATAATGACAGGAAATACACTTCATTGGACGCCTCATGTAAAAAAACGCAGGAAACGTATGTATCGCTCACCCCCGAAGGAGCCGCTGAATATGAACTAGGGTTCTCCTACCTGTTTTGCCAGCCACCGGCTCCCTTTCTCAGATCCAGCAACACTGACACTCCGGAACAGAACATGCTCGAGTCGTAGGGCCGTTTCAACATTTATTGCAGAGGATCAACAGGAGAGAGGGTTTGGGATTGTAGGATACCCGGGTAATAATTCAGAGGACTCTGTATTCTCCCGTAGCAATGGCTAGAATCAGTAGCACAATGGCCCTGTAAGAGCGACCAGTAATTGAAATAGCACAGAGGACAGCCATCACACAGGCCTCCTCCCATGGAGAACCCCTGGGGGGAAGAGAGTTACAGTCTGAGGATGGATCCTCTCTCACTGTATGCTGAGTCCCCAACCCAGCAACAGGGGGAAGCAATCCATCCAGCAAACTCAGGGAAACCTGTAGAACGCAGAACTCAGAGCAAAACCGCATCTAGACTGATTACAGTCCAGATATACACTAAATTTAGTAGTGACATATCAGAGGGCGCTGCACGTATGTTTTATAAGCAACAATGCGCACAACCACACAAAAAACGCACAGAAAACCATGCGGAAAACGCACACACTATATGTGAATGGAGCCTTAGAGTGCAGGCGGGTGTGCCTGCAGAAAGGTAGGTGGAGTGTTGCTTGGGGAAGGGGGCTGCAGGAAGAAGGAGAAAATGCTATCGGGGAACAGGAAAAAGGGGAAAATAGTGCCCTGAAGGGGAGGGGGCTCCAAATAGAAAGTAAGTGCTCCCTGGGGGCTGTAGAAGGAAGGAGTCAAATGTGTTGCTTACCACTTGTGTCCTCTTGGGGGGGGGGGGGGGGCAAGCTGCACCTAGCCACAAAAGAGGTGAGGTAATGCTAGACCTTTTTGGTGTAGTAGGTTTAATGATTTTAGCAAGCTGAGTACTTGCGCTATTGCGTGCGTTCAGGGTTTTTGGAACTATTGGGTTTATTTATTTGCCGTGTTCTGTGTTGGTAAATATTGCTGTGACCTAACCTATTTGTATACCTTTGTATAAATAAATACCTTTGTAATTGTTTTCTAATATTTGTGATATTGTTTTGTTTTCTTGACATACCATTCCTAGAACCTACAAAGAATATTGTAGGTTGGTTATTCTTGGAAGCTGTGCTGAAAGAAGCTGCTCTTTTCAGAACTGGAATGAGTGACTCATCTCTTATCAGTCAGCTGAATCCAAATGGAGTGGCGAAGTAAGCTGATCTGCTGTGCTGTCTAAAGGTGCCCATACACTGCACGATTATCGTACGATAATCGTATGCGATCGGTTTTTCGTACGATAATCGAGCAGTGTGAACTGTACGGTCGCACGTCTTCTGTCGAACCAGCATGTTCGAACCAGCATGGTTTTCGAACATGCTGGTTCGACAGAAGACGTGCGACCGTACAGTGGAAACGGTCGCACGTCTCCATTCACACTGCTCGATTATCGTACGAAAAACCGATCGCATACGATTATCGTACGATAATCGTGCAGTGTATAGGCACCTTTATGCTGGGCACACACCTTACAACCATCGCAAGACTTTTGTCTTGCGATGGTTGCAAGGTAATTAAAAAAAACATACGATCTGCCTATCTTGGACAGGCAGAGCGTACTTGCGATGATCGCAAGCTGCGCCCCCCTGAGGGGCGGGCTTCCGATGACCGCAATGCCGAACGGGCAGTGTGCGCTTACGCACACCGGCCCGTCCGGCTTTTATCTTACGAACATGCTACATACCCGCCGAACATCGTACGATGCTCGGCGGGTTTTCGAACATGTTCATAAGTTAAAAGTCGTGCGACCTTACAGTAGTAGAGGTCGCACGGCTTCCACACACCTTACGATAATCGTACGATCGCGGGATTTCCAACGATTATCGTACGATTATCCTAAGGTGTGTGGGCATCCTTAGTTAGCCCATAGTACTATGGAAATACTTTTTTAAAGATTATATATATTACAAAAAAAGATATATAAAAAAGTTTTAAAATGTATAAACCTAAAATACGACAAATTAAAAAAATTACCCAAAATCAATAAAGTTTTAATTTTATGAGTTCAAGGGAAAAAAGACAATGACCTACACTAAATATTTTAACCAGACTCTTACACAGGCATGCAGCCTTGGTGGCCATGACAGGTAGGGCAGTGAGCATGCCCCCCTTTCCTGTACCAGGCCAGGCCACATGTCTTTTAACTTCAGTGGGGTACCTAGTAAGGGAGGGGGGCAACAAAGCCTCTTACCTTCTTGCAAAACACCCTTGCATTAATGCTGAGGGGAAAGGGCATCTTCCTCACCTCCAGTGCCCCAAGAAGAAGGTAGGGGCTACTACAAAAGGACTTATTGTAAACTTGGAAGCCCCCTTTCTAAAAAGGGGGCTCTGAGACATCTACTACAGGAGGCGTACAGGGGTACATTATTACCGCACACCCATTCTCACAAAGAGATAAAAGTTATTAAACACACACGTCTTAAAAATTTCCTTTAAATAAAACACAGGCACATTATTGTCATTAATGTCTCCCAAAGTACATCCACATCAATCAGTGTCCAGTGATGTAATCCTCATGAATCATAATGACCTTTCACCCACCCTCTGTTTATGTACCAGACTCCCAGCAATGAATGACAGAATCCTCACCCGGGGTAATGTAAATTGGTCAGTATTGGTCATCTGGTATAATTGACTGTCTGTTTACATTACCACAGCCAGACGAAGGGTGCTTTGCAAGATAAGGAGGCTTTGCCGTACCCTCCAGTGTTGAAAGACATGTGACCTGGTCGGTACTCCCTTTTGTGGCCACCTAGACTGCATGCATGAATATTGGATCTACTATGTACTATGACATATTAAGGGGAACCCCAGACTGTCCAATAAAAGGCCCAGGTCAAGGAGGCAGGCAGTGATCTTAGTCAAGAGGCCATCCTGGTCAGGCACAGGAAAATGAGCAGCAGGTCAGGTGGCAGGATCACAGGGAACATGCTGAAAACCATTCAGCTATTGTGTGCAGTGCAGGCTTGTTGACCAGTCTATCAATGAGGGTTACATCATATCCTGTGCACCAGCCGAATAGCGCATCTTCCTATGCACGTCCCGCGGCAGGCACCAGCGCATGTTTCCCTATAGTGCAGAAAATAGTACTTTGCGCATCCAACTAAATGTGTGTGTGGCTTTTTTTTTTTTTGGCCAGACAGTGTATGTTACTAGAGAGGTTCAAGAAGTTTCTGTTGACATTTTAATGAGTGAAAATTGGCCTGCGTATTAGAGGCAGAGTACAGGCAGGTGTTTTACAACAAGAATTAGGAGACTATAAATGAAACAGCAGTGTAAAACTGGCCAGCAGCAGGACATTATTAAATACCAATGTTAGCCCCAAATCTACTACAGACAAAGAGCACAGGTAGGGATTTTACTAGAAGAATTAAGATAATGCAGAAGATACAGCAGTGTTAAATTGGCCAGCAAAATGGCAAATTCAAATAGCAATTATAGATACTAAGACTATATGTGTTTAGAACAGTCCTTTTTGCACCTCCACTCTCTCATCTGGAACTGGAAAAGACCAAGATGTTCAACAACTTCTTACATAGACGTAAAGAGAATGAAGGCCTAGAATTACCTATTCTCTCACATTACCACAAAGCAGCTCTTTTAAACCAGATTCAAGGTTGGGTTAAAAAGGCGCCTAATAAACTTTGGGCTATTATGGAACAAGATTTATTGAATGGGAATAATCTGCTTGATTTGTTGTTATCTTATAAGCTTACCCGATGGGCACAAGGGCCTCTTCCCCACAAGCCCTGGGGCATTGGTTGGGGGTGTGTGGGCAGGGGGGTTATTCACATTGGGTTACCCCTTTAATAAAGGGGCACCCAGATGCTCCCCCCTTCCTTGTAAAACACAGAGTGACATTTTTGTAAGATATGATTTTTTTAAACTCCCTAAGTATAACATGCAATAGTTTGTATTGGTAGAACTCAGTGACAACACTACAAGGTATCCAAGACACTCAATTTTCCTTTATTATTTTATTTATCTGATAATGTACAGAAGAATAGATATTACCTGGTCCTTTTGATTGCTGCCTCATAGGTAGGAATGTAAAGGACAGTTATACATACTAAACTACATAGTTACATAGTATTTGGCTTGAATAAAGACATATGTCCATCAAGTCCAACCCATATAGGTCCACGCATCATCTCATTCTTAGGGATACTGGTATCCCTGGATATTTTACGGTCCCTCAAGAGATTGTCCAAACGTTTCTTGAACAAATCTACACTCTGGGCTGAAATCACTGCCGATGGCAGTGAGTTCCAGACCTTAACCGCTCTTACTGTAAAGAACCCTCTACGCCCATTGTGCTGGAATTTTTTCTCCACCAACTTTAGTTGGTGGCCTCTAGTCTTTGTAATGGAGTCAATCTTAAACAGTTTGTTGCCAATGTTGCTGTCACCATTGAACATCTTTTACATGAAAATCATATCCCCCCTTAATCTCCTTTATTCCAGCGTAAACATGTTTAAGGTCAGAAGCCTTGTCTCATAGCTCTGGTCCTCCTTCCCCTAATTAGTTTTGTTGCCCTCCGCTGGACTCTCTCCAGTTCAAGGACATCCCTTCTCAGTACCGGCGACCAAAACTGGACCGAGTACTCCAACTAAGAGCCTTATCTGGTATTTTCAGTAATTGGATCCCTCAATTTACAACTTTCCTAAAGGAGAAGTATTGGTAGAGTAAAATGTACTCTTCCTAATACTTTGCGTCAGTGTGTGACATTGTAGGTATCACAAGCCAGCTGTTATAGATCGAGAACTGAGTGGTCAGCGGATCATGACTGTCAGTCATCGCTCCCCGCAGGGATTTCACCCTCCCTTCTCTCTGTTCCTCAAGCACTCATTGGATGAACAGACAGAGGAGACAGTAGGCACAGCTGGCTCTGGCTCTAGAGAGGCAATCAGGCAGCAGGGTGGATCCTGACAATATTGTTGATATCTTTCCCGGCTGCAGTGCGGCTCTGCACTGTCAGCATAATGTGGACTGTAGACCACTAGATGCTGACTTTGGTTCACAGGAGTACAATAGTGAATGTACTCCTTAGACACAAAAGAGGACTAAAGTTAAAAAAAAAGGTTTGGCTTTTGTTCACTTTTAATTTTGTTTTTTTCCCTTTATTTCTGAAAATTATGATTATGAAAACAGTGTTTTTTTCCAACAATCATCGAGTTATAATAAATACTCCTCCCTTGTGCAACTCAAGACGCATCCTGTAACTCTCAGTGTGTAACAAGTAAACTTGCCAACTTTTTTGTGCGAACTAAAGTGGGATTCTCCGACCTCCCTGTCTTTGTTGTAGCACCTGTTGAGTCGCCAGGTGGCAGTCTGCAATCAGTGGAACTACAAGGAGAGGGAGTCAAGTACTTTCATCAGCTCTAAACTCTTTCCCATTTGTTGCAGCTAGGAGCAAACTTTAAACAGACACCCACACTAAGCTTTCAGACTCCCAGCTAAGGAAATTGTTTCCTTTTCACTTCTGAGTTTTTCAGAAGCACAGGAATCCCACCAGCAAAGCAAGCAAACCCCTGAGTGACCTGCAGCCCCTATTAAGCACTGGAGGATCACCCTGCTGACTAGAACCTGCTGCCAGGCGGAGGACTCACTGGCTCCATTACTTTCAGGCTGCTGGGTCACTGCGCTGATCAGGAAAACAGTGTGAGGAAGTTTGGTGCTAAGCCAAAAAAGTAAGGTAAATAATCAGCACAGCCATGCAGCACAGACTTTGATACTGCCTAAAAAAGGAACTGCCGGTGCGAAAAAAAGGGAGGTGTATAGAGGCACATTTTTTTTCCTCTTTCTTCCACAATGTCCTAAGGGGACACGTTTGCTGACTATCAGATTGTTTTCCCACAGGGTGTCAGGCTACAGATTCACAATTTTACAGCCCAGGATTAAGGCTACTGGTTATAATGCTAATTTCAGCACTTTTTACTGAATTTTCTGGGTTATTGCAACATTCATGGTTTTCCTTTCAGTAGGAGTTCTTACGCACGTGCTTTAAACTTTTCTGTTTACATCTTTGGATCAGAAATTGACAGGTGCTCTTAAACAACTTTTTCTCTTTTTTTTGTGCTTTTTTAAAATTCATTTTGCCTTTTTTTTACAAGCTCAAAAGTTGGATTTTTATCTATCGCAGCCTATGAGGGATTTGATCTATTTATTCTATTTTACTTTCCAAACTGGAGACAGAAAAGAAAAAGAGAATCGGAACAGAGATAACTTTGCATGGGATTATGAAGGATCTAGTCAGTGATTATCTGCTACCAATGGTACCTCTACAGGCTCAGTGCTTTCTTGTGAAGGGTGCAGTGATCAGGCTCTGCTGAAACTGACTTTGAACTTGCAAATCTCAAGTGCTGTTCGTGGCTGTGCTCTCCCCTGTTCATCCAAATGATCCTCTTGTTACTTCTCAGAGTCCTAGCGTGCACCCTGGACTTTCAGCTACATGGAGTGCAAGCTGAATCCAATCTAAGCAGCAAATTTCAGTTTGGAAGTGCCAAGGAGCTAAATGGTAAGGCAATATTTGTTTGTTTGGTTTTTCACGCCCATGATTTACAGCCTTGAAAGGTCATTCGCCTCTTCTCAAGGCACATTAGCTCTGGATAACTGATGTGGGATATGCAAATTAGCACATGTTTAGGGTTTAGAAGGTACCCACAATACATGGCATCGGGGCTAAGGAGCCGGAAAAATAAACCTCAGCTCTCCTTTTATTATATATTTATGTTTGTGCCTGTAGACCCAGATCCGTTTGTGGTTTTGAACCGGTGAATGACTCTTATTCCTTTCTGGGATGGAAACAAGCTAATCCCACATAGGAAATGAGAATTACTTTCAACTTTCAAGTGTACCTGAAATGTTTAGAAAACCCTTAAATGAAAGATCCCAGGGGCTGGAAGTTGGTGAGCCTGGAGAAAGGCTTCTTTCATACAGAAGGGCAGCTTCAGGGTGTGTAATTTGCTTAGCCTCTGAACTCCATAGGACTTACATTATTCAGATTTTTAAACACTTGTGTTGTTGATCCTAGGCGAAAAAGTCATTTCTGTTCAGTGGAATATTTTGCAAGAATAAAGTAAAGGCCGCTTACAAGGGGCTGTATAAAAAAAAAGTGAAATTGGTTGTCTGGATTGAACATTATAAAAAGTGTGCAAATAATTATCTGTCTTTCTCCAAAACTCGCGGTGCCTGCGGTAATACTTTGGCACTGAAACACTGGCCATGTGAATTTCCTTACGTTTATGTCAGCTGAAAATTGTAAATCAGGCTGACATAAAACATTGGTTTTATGAGCAGCAATGAATGGGCTTTTATGTCAGGCTGTTGTGTGTGTGTTTTAACTGTTATTTCAGGATCTGATGTCTACATGTACTACTTTATGTATTAGTTGAAGAGGGATGTGAAGAAAGGGTTAATAGGAAGCCAAGATAAAAAGCAGGACACATCCCTTTATCACATGTACTAGAGTTGTGTGTGAGAGCAGATATTGTTCTTGCATGCTGCTTGCTAATGTGTTGACATATGGCACCTGCAGACTGCCAGAGAGCATGATCAAAGCGAAGCCCAGAGATCAGTCTCTAATCAGACTCCACTGTGAAGGACTAAAGAAAACTGATCAAACGGCTGGGGGACCCTGCTATGTTGTGACGGCAATTGATCAAGATGACCTTTGTCTATCCTCTTCAGTGTTGAAAAATAATGTCTTTCTTGCTCTCTCTTAAAAGAAGCAAACAATACTGAACTAGCCCCTGACTTTGCAAGCATCTCTTGTTGAACTGCATGTCTCAGCCTATCGAAAGAATTATATGTTCCCATGGGCACTATAAAATGAACACAGTGCTGCTTTTTAAAAATATTTGTTCTTTTTGTGGGATTACTTTATATTTTTTTATTATGTCTAGACGAATGTAGAGCTTATGACAAAATACAGCATTCTGCACCGATTGTAAATCATCTTTGAATGCTTAAATGTGCTTGGTGCTATGTAAATGTGTGCATCACTATACAAGTAAGAGTCTAGCTAAAAATAAATAAGTAAAAATTATTGTAATTCTGTTCAGTCACTTTTTGATTGTCACTGTCTGCATAGCCATGAGGGTGGCACAACTATTCTCTACTGCAGCTTTGCTTCTCCACAGTGGTGAGGTCCTTTTGGTGTGATCGTCTCTTGTAAGCTACCTAAATACCTTCCCCTCCAGCCCTAAGTAACCTGATACATATTTTATTGGACAGGCTGTGCAGTAGAGTCGGATCAGCTAACAGTGTATTAATTACCACTCTCATCTTTTATGTGTTATCCAAGTGATTATTACATGGTAATATTAAGGCAATTTTAAACCAATTAACACACATCTATCTCCATCTGTACAACCTAGTTTTCATTATGCTTTACTAGTGCATAAACCTTACTTTGCTTGCTATGGACCATTTTCAAGATATAGTTTAATAGAGGTAATGAGGAAGGATCCCAAAAAATCTCATGGCCTTATTTTTGTATCCCATTATAAACTAGGAAATCACATTGCTCCTATAGTTCATAAAAATATATGTATATTGTGTAATTCTAGCACAATTTACAATGCCTGATAAATGCATTTGTCACTGGATGATGAGGAGTTAAGTGACTTGGCAAGTTACTGATGGGTGGGTGGCTAAAATAGGTTGCTTTCATTTAATAAGTAAAGAACAGTGTGTAAAATGGGGTACCCTATAGGAATCAATAACCAATTGTTTTGGCTTGTTCTGATGGAAATCAAAATCTCGTTGCTGCACTCAATTGCTCTACACTTAATAGAACTTTACAGCACGGGTGAGCATGCTTTGGAGAAATTGGAGGAATCTTGCTGAATAAGGGATACGTTTATCCATTCTGAAGGAAGATTTACCCTTAAACTGCACTTTGCCAATGTGAAATCCGGTATTAAGTAGTCTAGAATACCAACTGAAATCCCATTGAACAAATGCCCATCTACTATTATTTCCTCATAAGCTAGAAGAACATATTAATAACTATTCACAGTGCTTTGTAGAATATGCAGATCATAGCCCATTAAGTGTCTACATAAATAGTCTTTTGGGATCCTTACTGGGAAAAAAAAGTTGTAAAAGGTGGTCACTGTGTAATTCCTATTTAATCATTTAGGCTCATCATACTCAAATACACGTGCATTTGTAGTAGTCATGTGACTTCACACAAGTAGGAATCCAACAATTAGTAAGTTGACTGTCACCAACACAGCCAGCTCCTCAAAATAGACAGCTATGAAGGAATATGGGATGAATATTGTTAAGTGTTCTTAGATTTCTGTAAAATGTTTAAAGGCTGTGAATGTGAAGTGCATATTGTAAAATTACAGTTAAGAGTAAGGAAGGGCATAGTTATGACACAAAGACTACAATAGGCCTAAGAATCTTGGGCAGTGAAATATGCCCACCAATGTTATTGGGCCACAAGGGCACGACACAATTTTTTTCCAGAATAATCCAACTAGTTGCACAGTGAAAAGTTTTCTCAGTTTTCTCATACATGGCCCAGCAAAAACAATGGTCATATCTGTTGTATGTGATTTTACTGAATAACTTAAAGTAGAATGATGGCCTCCCATTAAAAAAATATATATGCTGCAGCACCTAATTATAAGTGCGCCTGCACTTACAGTTTAATCTAAGTCCCCTGCAAAACCCCACAAATACTTGTTGAGCCTGTGATTGAGTGGCAATGATGCTGCACTGCTCCTACATTCAAAGAAGAATTGTTGTTATCACTATTGATTCACAAGGCTGTACTTTGTCAATCCACTCCTGGCCACACATAGTCCCGTTCACTGCTTTCTTGATTGACATGACTGCCTTTGTTGCTGAAACCCTTGCACTGTGAGGTGCAGTGTCTGAGACGGCAGACACGTGAGGTGCAAAAGAAAAAGGATTTGGCTCGAGCAATGAAAGGTAAGAAAATTTGTGGTTTACTTTATGAGGCTCGTGCATCATCCACTAATTTATTTAGGTAAGGCAAGGGTTCCCAGTACTTAGAAGGGAGTAATGGGATCCAGTCAGTCTGATGAGTCAGCATTATTGCTTACATTTTTGCTATATAGTAGTGATTTTAATAGAATAGCTTTTTTTTTTAAAGAAACAAAAGTGAAAAAGAACTCTATATTTTAGTTCTTAGGCCTGTGCACCCACGATGGTGATTTTCAGCCAGAGTGAGATTCCATGATGAGGCAAGCAGAACTGAGAGCTGTGACAGCTCTTGCCAATAGGCAATCTAGAAAATGAAAGATCAATGGGTTATCTAGCATGGTGACATCTACCAATATTATGGTTTTCAGTGAACCGATCCTTTAAAATATAGAGACCCTTTAATTGGGATATTTACATTAAAACGACCTAGCAGAATCTACACATTTATTTATGCAGTTAAGTGTTTGTATGACTATGTTCTTCACTAGTCTAACCCTAGGGTTCATTTAACTAAACAGAATGTAATGATGTCCAATATAGGAAAGAAGGTGTTGTATTAAAAATGTGTGTGCAATATTTCCTTATTCTTATCACTATTCTTTTATTACCATATGATCGTGGTATGGTGTCCGATTTAGCAGTCCTCACACCTTATTACTGCTGAAATTCATCTTGCTGTTTTTAAATGTAGAACACTGCATGAGGGAAGAGTAACATGGGTGGACTTATGCTGTTTGCATGCCACTAGCATCCCTAGAAGGCGTTGACAAGTATAGGAAATTCCTAAACTCCTCAGTGCCATCTAGAGGTGCTAGTGCCATGAAAACAGCATCCACCAAGCTAAAAGGTGAGCAGAACGTTTATAAATGAAGCACCAAGTGTTGCTCCTGATGAGCCTTTTAGATACAGATAATGCCAATTGTACATTGTACATAGGGTTTTGATGAAAATCATAGGTAAACCTCAATTTACAGAAGATAAGCAATATTTTGGACATAAGTAAGCATCCTAGTACATTACATGTAACCCATGCTATTTTTGGATGCAATGGACTTCATACTTAATGTGTAAAATATGATATGATGATAAGAGATGAAACAATCCATAGCTTATAGCAATATACGTGAGATGGCAAATGTAACAAGAATTTTGCTTTTATGGCAGCCAAGCACGTTCCAGCTCACTCCACCCGTATATTTTAATGTGTTTGAAACAATATTTCTATGCTTAAAAGAAACAGCAACAATACTGTGATAAACAGAGAGCAACAGGTCTGGGTAGACACAATATTTATAGTTTGTTGTACTTGATTTCCGAAATTATGTCTAAGGCTGGAAAAAGCCACAGGTACACATATAGCTTAACGCATACTGTGAATATAGGAAGGTACTAAAATTTCAAAATTACTTTTATAAAACATACCTGATCAGCAATCATTTATTTTTTCCCATGACAAATTTAACTGATCCTTCAACCCTAGAATTTTTTGCAGCAGTTCCTGGTAGGTGTGCAGTCCAGAGAAGGATAAGACCTTGTCTTGCCTCTTTTCCATGGTTGGGGATCTATGGGCATTCTAAGGGTACCAGGCTGTATTTACCAGAATGGCACCTGTGGCCCAGTGTCATGCGCTGACAGGTACGCTTGAAGGGAAGCAGTGAGGAGGGAACCCACTGGCAGGTAGCAGCCTGAGAGATCTGAAAGCGAGGTACCAAGGGATAATCCAAAGGAGTAGTCGAGCAAGATCCGAGGTCGAGGCGGGAAGCAAAGGGTCAGAGACGGTGGCCGGTCCAAGGTCGGTACAAGGGAAGTCAGCAAAAAATAAGTATTGATCAGCTCATACTCAGCCATGTTATAGCAAGATCGTTATTCCTCATTTTCAAAGTCTTCATACTGACTGGAAGAGTACCAAGTGACTGGCGTAAAGCTATGGTGGTAGCAATATTCAAAAAAAAATTCAAAATGCCAACTGGAGAACTACAGACCAGTCAGCCTAACAGCAATAGTATGCAAACTGTTTGAGGGAATGATAAGGACTATTTAGTGGATTTTGTTTGTGCCAATGGTATAATAAACAAATTAATTACAATGGAGTCTTTAAATTGTCAAATAGGGATTCTGGTGGCATGAATTGAAAATTATTTTTATTTTTTTTTACTTTCTCTTGTTTCTATTTTATGTCAGATAAACAGTCCAGATGCAAAGTGTCTCATAGGAGGTGAAATTAATTAATGGGTGTACTGTGTGATAGGCTGTGTATACGTCTGACCCCTACATGCTGTACATTACATACACCTGACCCCTGCTGCACTCTATATGCAACACACTCCTGACCCTGCACTCAAAAGGTTACACACGCCATCAGCAGGTACGGTGTGTGGTGAGAGAAAGGGGATGGCGGGCATGGTGTGTGATGAGTGAAGGGAAATTACTTGTATGCTGGGTGGTGAGAGGAGGGACAGACAGGCACTGTGTATGGTGAGAGAAGGGGTACAATGGGAATCTAATTAAGCTCTCGGGGTCAGAGGGGCATCACATAAAAATTATGTGGACTCTGAGGATGAAGAAGACACATCTTTCTGTGCTCTGATGGTGAAGGAGACACCCCTTAGGGGATTAGGGGACACAGGTGCCTGCGTCTGAGCGTGAATGAAGCACACGTGTCTCACCTGGGCTCTCGGGGTGAATGAGGCCCCACTGCAATTGGCTGGAAGTGAGGGATATATCACAGTTCTTCTTATCTGGAATATGCTGCTCAGCATAAAATTAGAGCCATTCCAACTACAGTGTAAGCAAACATCTATCAGGTTTTGCATAGCTGACCGCGAGTGTTACTTACCATGAACAGTCTGAGAAAAAGCCTGGCCTTTCAATATACTTGATAGCTCTATTCATTCTACTGTTTACAAACTGTGGCTTTTATTTAAAGCTGGTAGACAAATATGTAATGTCTGCCTTGGCAAAAACAGAACCTTTTTGAAGATGTTTGCTGAACTGATTCACCACAGGCAGGTTTATATTTTGACTGGCATCATGGATGTTTTATAACACAATGTATTATGTTTCAGTCTTACTCTCTGTAACATAAATTGTTTTACAAGGGCTCTTTGTTGTGAATGGCTTAATAAAGGTAAACATAGACTGTTAGCTGATTGTTGCCCAGTGCATCTGATTTCAGCAATGATTTTGATGTATAGTCAAAGACCACAGTAGACGCCTTGAGCTGTCAAAAAATCAGCAAATGCGGGCTACATGTAGTGTCTCATGCCTATATATTGAAAAGTGTATCACACTTGCAAGACGTCACACCTCTCTGTCATATGCCAAGATTAATGCCGCAGTCTCTTTTATCTTCGGCAACCATTAATTTATAGCAGAATATAATCCCGTAAACTCTGCTGCCTAATGAATATCTGTGATCAGTGGTTGACAAGCTGCTGATCGCATCCATGAATAAGAAGTGTGAAAAACCCCTACAGCCCAGCTGCCAACTGTATGCCCTTCTGGCTCCCTTGCTCTCTTCTACCCACTCACTCAGGAGGGTTGTGTGCACTCCTGCAGTGACGCTTTACCACCAGCTCTCTTCCTGCTGTTCCCCCCAGCGCCATTACCATAGATGAGACTGAGGTCCTGGCTTCATATCAGTCTCATTAGCGGCTTTTCTGTTTTCAGGATGGCAAACAGGGAAGTTGATAAGCATGTCGCTAATGTTTAAAAACCAACTTCACTTTGTGAATAAACACGGAATAAAAGAGAACTGAGCATAAACTGAAAGGAGGTGCACAAACATGAGAGGCATATTTACAATCTCCGTTTGGGAATAAACACAGAAGAGCTCAGTACTGTAGTAAGGGTCAGACAGGAGAAAAAGGAGCTTGAGGACTCTGTATCCTCGATCTCTTCCTCCACCCTTATAGGGGAACCTCAGGGGCTTGTCATAAAAAGGAGATAAATTAAAAAAACACTCACAAATTACACCCCACACACACATAACGTGCAGTTTTGCAATTTTCAGTGCTTCTCAAACAGTTACAATTTTAAAGGAGAACTATGGGGTCAGGGCTTTTCCCTATAGTTCTCCTTAGGGTAACGGGAGGACACAAACTAGCGTCCTCCTGTCACCCTAAGCTCATCGGATCCCGCCATCGATGTCGAGATCCGCCCAGCTGTATGAGTGACAGCTAGCTCTGCCTATATAGAGGCAGAGCCAGCTGTACCCGCCCCCTCCCCCGTCCGTTCCGCCAGTCAGCGCTGGTGGATCGGAGCGGGGAGGGGGGAATCCAGCCCCTCCCCTGTCACAGCAGAGAGCCGTGACAGGATCGAGAAGTAAGCGAACACCGGTATGTGTTCGCTCACTTCCCGATCTACTGAGCTGACCTGTGACAGTCTCATTGTCACAGGTCGGCTAGAACTATGAGGTGAGTGAAAAGCACTCAACCTCATAGTTCTCCTTTAAATTAATACATACAATTTTATGCTTTAGATTTGTAAGTTATATTGTGTTTGAATGCACCAGTGGTCTGCCCACCTATGTTTAAAAAAAGAAAAAGGGATACAAGGGCCTGGTAGCAAAAGGGTTAAAGTAAAACTCCACTTTTGTTATATAACTTTATTTAACATACATAACTGCTTACAAAACTATTTTGTAATGTAATATGAGTAGAAATTATCTTTAACGGGTATCTTTAACGGGTACTATGATTTTCTAATCTATGACTTACTGGTCTGCACAAAACTGGAAGTCAAATATCAGGCATCCCTGCAATAGGACTTCTTTTGCTCAGAACATTTCTAGGACCAAACAAATTTTTTTTCATTTTGTGTTACTGAGATTGCTCATGTGCAGCTCCTCCCACTGCCCAGTGAAATTATGAAGGGACAAAGCAAGCGCAACAAAACTGGAATTTCAGTATAAAGTGTATCTTTCTGAAATAGAAAGTTATTTTCTTTTTACTCTGTATCATTAACTAAGACAACCTTATTGCAGAAAGCATTTAATTTCTTGCTTATAGCTTGAATACAATTCTCTACTGTTGTGTTCTGGGTACCAAATTTTAAGAAGAAAAGACCTGGGACATGTAGTCCAGGCACCTGGTTCTTCAAAACACTTTGACAAATGGACCATATTTAATCAAAGTCACCTCTTACCCATTTTGGATCAAAATTCTTTCTCTTGCCAATCGGGGACAGTTGGGAAACATTCTTAGGGGAATTTATCAAAACTGGAGCAGACAAAATCTGGAGCATCTGTGCATGACAATCAATCAGCTTCTCTCTTCCGTTTGTTCAGTTAAGATTTTAAAATGAAAGAGAGAAGCTAATTGGTTGCCATGCACAGCTGCTCCAGATTTTGTCTGCTCCAGTTTTGATAAATTCCCCTCACTTTGTTTTCATAGACACATGAACATTGCAGTGAGGCTTGTTGACAGTTGAGTTTGCTACATATTACAAAATGTCAGTTCCTGACAGATATCTCTCTCTTCCTTTCTGGAACAGTCATTCAATGCTTGTATGAATACACATGAATGAAGCGTAATTTGGTGCAACTGCTGTTATACAAGGATAATGTGGCCTGAGGTGTTTTGTACAATCTTGTAAATATGCCCTTCCCTATTCACATCCACACCCTTGATTTGATTTTCTCCCCCATTCTCAAAATGTTTTATTTCTGTATAAGCAGAGGGTTTTTCTTCTCTTACCTGATTGCTGTGTTGATTTTTAAATGTAGTTCCTATTCTAGAGACCTCACCATGTAGAAACACAAATGGGTCACCTGCACCCCTTGTCCCATAAATTGCTCCTCGTCTGTCAATATCCTTTCAGCTGAAATTTGGTATTGAGGCCCTTCTTCTGACCTGTGCGTTGCATTGCATTATGACATACACATTGATGTGCGTTATGATAAGACAGCTCATTCATTACCAATAGGCTTCCAATGTTCCACTGGTTAGCCATTGCTGATGTTTACAGTGACCTGGGCACCTCCAGCCATTTGAACCTTTCCTGCTCTTAACATCTGCTTTGTAAGTACCCAAGGTTTTGCCTGGCATTCTTAATGAACCAACCAGTGCAACTTGTCAGATCCCAAACACAATGGGAGCAGTCCCAATGTACTGGGACCCTCTGGCTAACAATCCACTAGCTTTTCTGGGGAAGCCCGACTGAAGTTTGACTAACACTGCTGTTGAGGATGTGCCAGTGTTTAAAGTGACATTAAAGTCACAAATCCCTCCCCCCTCCATGCTGCTTTAAGGACTTACCTTAAAGGACGCCTCTGATCCAATCATCTTCTTTCTTCCACTTAGATTTAGTAGACTTTAATTCTACTTTAAAGATCCCATAAATAATCATTTGTAAATTCTTTCAAAACCTTTTTTTTTTTCTGGCAGACCCAGCATTGCAACCTTCCAGGGCTGTGACATGAGTCTGTCAAATATTAGGGAATGGAATAAACTCATAAAAATACTCATAAAATACTCCTAAGTCTCCTAAATCTGCAGACAAGTCTTTAGCATGAAGGGATGCTCTAATTTTCTTTAAGTGCATGGACGTCTGTTAGCTGTTGTGGACATCTGGAGACAACATATCAGGTGCCTGGGTAAGGGAAGTGGTTTCCAAGGGCTACAAAATAGAATTTGACTCTCAGCCTCCTTCCTGCTTCATGTCTTCCAACCTACCTGCAACGCGAAAATGTTAGCAGAACTTCATTCAGATCTTGCGGATTAGGGGGTTATTGCTCCAGCCCCATGTAGCAGAAAGGTTTCGAGGATTTAAAGGAGCTTAGTGCTTATGAATCCAGCTCTGCAGTTGGCAAAATCCTTACTGCTGATCTCTTAGAGGATCCTAACAGATGCCAGCCTGACAGGCTGGGGAGGAGTCCTAGACACCTTGTTGCTGCAAGGGACTCGAATGCTGGAGGAATCCCATCTCCCAATTAACGTTCTGGCCAGTTTGACTGACCCTACAATGCTGGACATCCTGACTGGGTCATTTGATCATGATCCAGTTGGACAACACTACAGCAGTGGCATGCACCAACCATTAGGGAGGAATCAAAAGTCTTGCTGTGGCAAAGGGAGGTAGAAATAATTCTGTCCTGGACAGAATTTCGCATCCTGCCTTGTCTGCTGTTTTGTGGCACTAGTGACTAGGGGATCAGTACAACCTGATGTATGCTATTCTGCTCATAAAACCACTTCTTTATCTGCTCCACAGGATCGAGATTGAGGGTTTTCCAGTGATCCTCATAGCTCCAGACTGGCTCAGGCAGATGTGGCATTCTGACCTGATAGACTCCTGGCAGACACTCCATAGGCCATTTCAGATCATAAGGATCTATTATCCCAAGGACAGTTTTAATAGCATCAAAACTCAGGTTTTGAGGGATAGAGGCCCTCTCTGAATCGGTGATTCCTAGAATGCTAAAAGCTAGGAGGTCTACCATCACACTTGGATGACCCTTGGAAATCTTCATTTCTGTGGTGCTTATCTTAAACTTTTACAATTAGTTATTGGCCAGCAATTGGTCCATCAAGGGGAAAATATTGGTGCTTGCAATGTTGTTGCAGTGAAATTTAGCCTACCATTCTTTAATGTAGACTATATTACAGAGTATTTCTCATGTGGTTCCACTGGCTCTCTGTGGGATTTCACAATGTCTGAACTGACAATCCCTTTCTAGTCTTGCATAGAGACATGGCAGTGTTGAACCCCAGAGCCTCTTACTTCCTAGGGTGGTTTCAGCTTTTCACCTAAACCAGGACATTGTTCTTTTATCCCTCTTTGAAACTCCAGTACATCACAAGGAAATATGCCTTCATTGTCTAGATGTAATTATTTTTATACAAGACTACATAGCAGCCACTTCCTACATTTAAAAAAAATGGATTATCTCTTTGTCTTTCTAGATGGTCCCCACAAAGGTGAAACAGCTTCTCACTTCACCTCTTCTAAGGCATTTCATTATTCAAGCCTATAGTCTTAAGGATCAGGTGCTCCCCTTTCCTGTCAAGGCACACTCTACTAGATCTGTGAGTGTTCTGTGAACTTTTTGGCATCAGGCAACTGTTTCCCAGACTTGTAAGGCTGACACCTGGTATTCTATTCTCAAAGGTCTGTCAGGTGGATGTTCAGGGCTCATATGATGCCAGTTTTAGGTGTAAGGTCCTTTAGACAGTTCTTGGAGCTACAGGCAGTCCCCAGTAGCTGTCCTGCTATGTTTTTGTTAGCCTGTTAGCCCTTTGTTTACTGTGTTGCCTAGCCCTCAGTTGGACTGCTTTTACATGTCCAAAATGTCTCTAAATCCAGTGTCCCTCAACAACGGAGAAAAAAAACAGGATTTCTAAACTCACCATAAAATCCTTTTCTTGGAGTTGAATGAGGGACACAGATCCCGCCCCTTTGTGTTTTATAGTATTTGTCTCTGCACTGCTTTGTTACAAAACTAAGGCATGTTTGAATATGGGGAAATTATACCAAGCTGGTCACTCTTTTTTTGGTTTTCCAGTGTACAGATCCTCTTGTTTGTGTCAGTATAAAGCTGGCCATACACCTTACAACCATTGCACGACTTTCGTTGTGCGAGGGTTGTAAGGTAATTAAAATCTTGTACGATCTGCCCATCTTGGACAGGCAGATCGTACTTGCAATCATCGCAAGCCCTCCCCGCTGAGGGGAGGGCTTGCAATGATTCCAATGCTGAGTGGGCAGTGTGCGCTTGCGCACAGCAGCCCGTTCGGCATTTGTCTTCCGAGCACGCCACTAACCCGCTGAAAATCTTACGATTTTCCACAGGTTTTCAAGCGTGCTCGGAAGACAAAAGATGTGCGACCGCACAGTAGAAATGGTTGCACGCCTTCCATACACCTGTCCGATTATCGTACGATAATCGGCAGGTGTATGGGCACCTTAAGCCAAATGTCTCTAAATCCTGTATCCCTCAATGAGCTCAGAGAAAAGGACTTTTATGGTGAGTACAAAAATTATATTAAAATGAATAGATTCCAAAATTGTTGGTCAATTTTCTGTGCAGAAAAGAGTGTAGTCTCTCAAACATTGCAGCAAAAGTCTAACATGCTGGAAAATTTGTGCAAGCAATGACAGGGTCTTTGGATACTACTTTGGATAAGTGGTAATGCTTGTGTACTATTCCTTGCATAGTTCTATTGTCACAGATCAGCCACATCTTTAGTAAACATTCTGCCATCTACTCTGTCCTCTGAGAAAATGATGCTGTTTTTAATTTAGAGTTAAAAAGACAAATACAAATGTTTTAGGCATGCACATTGCTTTAGGGCTGAAAACATGAAGTTAAATAGAAATCTTTTCAGTAAAAGACTTGGAAATGAACTTAGCCTGAAAACTGTAGGGAAAAACATCACATTTAAGTTATGCAATGCATCAGTAATTGATCATGACTTCAAGAGTAATAGATACATAATTGTTCCATAGTGTCATATTGACTTTAGTAAAAAGGCAAGTGTTGTAAAACAGAATTACAAAATGCAATATGGTAATAAGTAATTTAGTCATGGATATATTAAGGTTGAATTAGGACTGAAAATATGCTGGAAATTAGTTTTCTAATAATATCTTACCTACTGCAAGATTTGTTTATGTACTGTACATCTACCGTCTGTAAGGTTGTCCATATGAAGTGCAGGAGCACACAGGTGATTTTTAGTGGCTCA
Source organism: Nanorana parkeri (assembly GCF_000935625.1). Taxonomy (NCBI): domain Eukaryota; kingdom Metazoa; phylum Chordata; class Amphibia; order Anura; family Dicroglossidae; genus Nanorana; species Nanorana parkeri. The sequence goes on from NW_017306681.1 coordinate 48,640, forward strand.
GTCATGCTGTGAAAACTGCCAGATGTTATTCAGTAAGGCCCCAGCGTGTGGTGGGGGCGCATGTCACAGGATTTAAGCAGAAATCCCAACGTAAATTGTTTTTTTCTAAACGGGTGTACTGGGCGGAGGGAGATGCTACGGGCAAATTGCTTGCTCAGATTGCCCGAGCCAAACAAGATAATGCTTACGTTGGAGCTATTACTACTCCCACTGGAGATGTTTCAAGAGACCCTGACATAATCACGGGCACATTTAGCACTTTCTATAAATCCCTGTATTCCTCTAAGGCGCAATACACAGAGGCAGACTTGTTGTCCTTCAGCCTTATTCAGTTGCCTAACCTATCCGAGCCTGATAGCTCTGCTCTGGAGGCACCTATTACCGAGGAGGAGCTGGAAGGGCAGCAGCTGCCAACAGGTTAGCCGGAGTCAGCATATGGATAAAAACATATGTTCCCAGCACACCACGGATCCATAATTAATAGTTTAAATTAGGGATGCACCGATACCGGTTTTCGTAAACGAGTACGAGTACCAATATTTTTTTGTCGTTACTTGCAGATACCGAACACCGATACCGATTAAGGAATGTAATGACTCGCCACCTGCCTTCCTGATTAGCCGGGAAGCCAGGCGGCATGTGACGAGGGAGCATGGAGCCGGCTTTCTGGCCAATCAGGAAGTGGTTTCGGGCTCAACTAACGAATCAGGTGCCATGTAATGATTCATTGCATGGCTTCCTGATTGGTTGAGAAGCTGGCAAATCAGAAAGCCAGGCAATGAGTCATTACACAGCACCTGACTTCCTGATTGGCCATGAAGCCGGCTCCATGCTCCCTTGTCTCCAGGTGACAAGGGAGAATGAAGCCGGATTTCTGGCCAAGCAGAAAGCCGGGGGGGCAAGCAATGACTCGCCGTCTGGCTTCATGATTGCCCAGCTTCCTGACCAATCAGTCATTATACTTTCTGATTGGCCGGGAAGCCAGCTCCATGCTCCCTCATCAACAAGCCAATCAGAAAGCCGGGCAGTGTGTAATGACTCGCTTCCTGACACCGGAATCTCAGGTATCGGGCTAGGCATCGGAGCATTTGGGCGAGTAAGAGTACTCGCCCGATTACTCGAAATCAGCGCCGATACTAGTATCGGTATTGGTGCACCCCCAGTTTAAATGTATTATTGAAGGAAACAGATCACAAACAATGACATCGCTGACGGTGTTTGGGAAGTGATCACTTCAATAAAACATTTTGACTATTGATTACTGATCCATGGTGTGCTGGGGACATACTGTATGCTCTTATCCATGTGCTGACACCAGCTAACCTGCTGGCAGTTGCTACAGAACCCTTTTACTTTAGGCCTTGGTTAGGATTATGTGTGATGAGAATATGTTGACTAACAGGCAACTTACTATCTTATCAATTTGCCTGGTTAGGGTACTAAAATTAACTTTAGGCTTTCTATAGGTGTTTGGTGTTGGAAGACCCATCTTGCTGTTCTGTGTGTCGTCAAAAACGAACATACTGGCCCAGAAAGGATACGTCTATTAAAGTTGAAAATTCTCATGTTTCATTGTAGTTTACTTTACCAGTAATCTTACCAGTTTATGTAAATTTAAATTCCACACACAAATGCAGACTGGAGCTAGAAAACCAGATCTTTTGCTCATTGGAAGACTGTGTTCTGTATAAACAATAGCTCTACTTTTACTTCAGTTTTTAAAAATAAGCCCCAGTGTATAATAAACCACACTGGCAGAACTGAGACCTGTATGAGTTAGTGTGTACTTTTTTTGTGATGGTAGACCTTCCTTCCTCCCCCTCCATTCCAGTCACAGCAGCTTCTGCATTCACCTTGGTAGACATGATATCACTGCTAGTTATTCCCAATGTCGTGCTTTACTCCCATGACCTCAGATGCTTTCCTTTTCATTAACATTAGTGTTAAGTTAGTATTAAGACTTGTCGACTTTTGTTTGAATGATCTTTGAAGAAAAATGAAACAGTATGTATGCAGCCCTACAGCAATGCGGAATGGAATGTGCAAAAGATAAAAAGCCTTTAAGCATTCCGTTTGTGCTCAGAATTGCTATATCAACATCAAGGTTCATGTTCAGTTTATTACTTTAGGGCTTAATAACACATTTGTCACCACTAGGAAATTCTTAGAGTTGCCAGAAAAGACAGAAATTCTTCAGGAAGACAAAAGGGCTGACATGCAGTAAGTGTATCAAGGCTTTAGTATGCGCTATAAAATGTATAGGCCACATAGATGACAGAAGCAAAAAATAATGCAAATTCTAAAAAATAAACATAAAATAGTAGTATTGCTGTATAATATAATCAAAATATGGCCTTCTGACGCTTGGTAATCTTGCACAGCAATTTGTTCAGTGTCAGAGGTGAAAGGTTGACCCTTTGAAGAGTGGAGATAATTTTCTCTGCCTGCACATATAAGCCCAAATTAGCAACTCTGTATGCTATATGAAGTTAAAATGGAGGTGGATGACCTGGCATGCTGTGCTGCTGTGTTGCTGCTGAGATATTTCCCTTCCTGTGCTAGTGACAGGATTATCCCATATTCTATTCAGAACTGAAATAAGTTTGAGCTAGGGTTCCACTTAAACACACAAAAAATAAATATCCCTGTCCATTCTAAGCTTTTGATTTTCACAGAATACAGTGCACAGTTTTAAAATGGCAGGTACAAATGTGTTCATTTAATTACTTCTAATCAATGGCAGTAAAGTCAGTGTTAAGAATGAATCAAAGATCATTTAAAATTAGTATTAAAATGATTATAATAAGTATGCTCATGTTAAAATATAAATCTGCACGTAGGAATTTTGAATTCTTTGTTCAGACCTGTTTTGTTAGTTTGTCAATGACTGTGCCAAGTAGCTTAAAACAAAAAATCTGCTTGTCAGCTGGGCTACAAATGCAGTAACAATACCTATTTCATACAGGCTGTTTTCTAATCTTCTCTCAGGAAATATGTTACCTGTTTACAGTGTACATTTCAAAACTATAGAATGTTGTAATGTTCTGCTTTATGATCTTAATACAGTCAATGTTACAGACAAGGTTCCACTATTCACTCCGGCTCAGTACGTCTGAAATCAGCCGTACATCGGCTGCCTTTGGTCAGCCGAGCCATATTGCAGAGGGACTTCGACTCAGCCAATCCAACATCTGGATCAGCTGAGCCGAAGCTCCGGCAGCTCACTCGCTGCCATTCGCCCCTATTATCATCGGGGCCGAATGGCAGTGAGTGAATAGGCGAATGCTGCCGAGCAGCATTCAGCTTGGCTATTCTGCTTGGTACCTCTGAGGTACTGAGCAGAATAGAAAATCAGTGAAAAGAGTGACAAAAAACAAAAAGGTTGAAAAATATTACAAAAAGGTTGAAATATTTTAAAAATGTAAAAACAATAGTAAAATGAAAAAAGAAACAATTATCTGCAGATTTTCTGTGGTCAGATGGAAAAAGTGCAACAGATTGGCCCAGGTGGAGATTACTCTATCCACACAGTTAAGTTTATATGGAGGAATCTGTTGCACCTTTTCCATCTGACCATAGAAAATCTGCAGATAATTGTAAGGTGTATGGGCAGCTTAACAGTGTATGGGCAGCTTTAGACTGGCCTCACCCTGTGTCATTAGCTGTTAATGCACAGAGAAGGAAAGAACAGAAGGAAGAAGTTCCACAAAGTTGCTTGGTGTCATTTGATGTATTAAACTAATGCATTTTAAAAGTACTGTCATTCTTTGCAGGAGAACCCCAGGTAAATTACTAAATATGCTGGGTAAAATACATATAGGCGTAAGGCTTTCCCTGCAAAACAATTAGCAGTTTTGTCTATCCATGCAAAATTCAGAAGTTCACTTTTTAGTACTTCATAATTCAGGCTTAGCGCTTCCTGTGCCAGCTTTCTGCTCCCTGAATGAAGTTGATTACTCTTATTGTTCAATGACCAGGCTGAAGACACATAGGTGACATAAAAGCTGCATTGCTGAAGCTGGAAATAAGCATCTCATCTGCAGGGTATTTAGCTGATTGCCTGGTGTTCAGCTTGAAATTGTTTGCATCAATTCAGAAGTGAAAGTGTTAAAATGATCTGGAAACGATCAGTAATATGACCGTCTACTGTTTATTCCAGAAATTCACCCCTGGGTGACATTATGATTTCCTGAATAAAGAAGCTGTTCTGACAAGCACATGCAGGGAACCATTTTATATTACTCTCTTTTTTAAGTGATCCCCAAGCTCAAGGGTCAGCAGGACAGTTCATTAGTGATTCAGAAAGTAAGGTCATGGGAGCAATTAGAGGCTTTCCATTCTCTAGTGATTTCTCCTCCTCTGTGACTGCATGTTGGCCAGAGTCCAGCTGAAGAAGATTATTCCAGTGTCTCCGATGCATGACTAACTTCTCACCTCTCTTTGGTAAGAGGCCCGTCACCCTTCAGTGTTTATTGTGGGAATGGAATGATTCCATGTGGCATGGGTGGGGTGGTTGACAATAGCTTTAGGTGGTCCAGCACTGTTCCCTCTCACATGAAGAATTCCGCTGACTGTAATCCAATAATCTATCAATTCTTGCGTAAATGTCAAAGAGCAGACTGCTTGGATACTTACGGACATGCAGATGTAAATGGCACATCTAGTCAGCTTTAATTGAAGCATTTGGACATTTATGCCCCAGCTGATGAGTGCTGAAAGACAGAGAGAAGAGACTGTACCTCCCAGTTGGAAGCAGGCATTGTCCCAGCTACTTAACTGCACTAATCTTTTTACAGCACCTGTAGAAATAATGAAATAGGCATTAACCCATTCACTGGCATTATGCAGTTTATGCCACATTGCACTTCCCTGGTGCTGAATGATAGATTGGGAATTCCTTTGGTATAATGCTCATATACTTTTTAAAGAAGTGCAGTGTGGTCATTCTCCATTCTAACATTCTCCTCAAATTATTGTAAACAGCAGCCCAGGTTAGATTTTTCTAGCCAATAGAGCTAAAAAAGCGTTAATTAAGCGTTTATGAAATGCCAGGCTGTACAGGTGAAACTCGAATAATTAGAATATTGTGCAAAGTTCATTTATTTCACTAATGCAACTTAAAAGGTGAAACTAATATATGAGATAGACTCATTACATGCAAAGCAAGATAATTCAAGCCGTGATTTGTCATAATTGTGATGATTATGGCTTACAGCTCATGAAAACCCCAAGAACCCCAAATCCACAACCTCAAAAAAGTAGATTATTACATGCAATCAATAAAACAAGGATTGTACATAGAACAATATCGGACCTCTGAAAAGTACAAGCATGCATATGTACTCAGTACTTGGTTTGGGCCCCTTTTGCAGCACTTACTGCAATTACTTTTGCACGATATTCTAATTATTCGAGTTTCACCTGTAGACATTTACGTATTTACTTATTCTAAATGTTGAGACACTGAAAGGAGGTGGAGCAGGGTAATCTGAGCTGCTGAAAAAATTATTTGGGCAATATCAGTGCTGTGAACTTGAATTGACAATTAATTTCTCCACAGTGTCTGCAGATAAAGGTCAGTGATTTTTTTTTTTTAAAGCTCCAGAATGAAAGAAAGATGCAACACATGAGCTTGTTACTGTGCTCATTTTAGTCAAAAGAGAATTCTGTCCAGTCACAGGTTGGCAGGGGTCCATGACAGCCGAGATTTCAAGGAAGTGGACTGAATGATGCTGGCCATCAGACTGAGGACATCTGATGGCGAAAAAGAAGTACAGTTGATTAAAGGTGAATATCGCAACAAAAGCTGCTTTTTTATTTAGCCTTTCCACATATCCACACTTTAAAGTGGAACTCCAGCCAAATGCCTATTTTTTATTCTTTTGGATTGGAGTAAGTGATTCGAACCTCATTTTGTTTTTTTGTTTTCTTGTTTTTTTTTACTGTTTTTGTCTCTTTTTGTTTGGAAGGTTTTACCTTCAATGTAATGGGAGTCAGATAGAAAAGGAAATGAAGAAAAACTGTCTCTGAATGAAAAAAACCTGTTCTAGTAGAGTGAGAAGTTTTTTGAGAGGAAAGGAAAGTTAGCAAAACCATAAAATGGGGCAAACTTAAAGCAGACCTTGCACTATAATGCAAGGTCTGCTTATGTGGCTACCTCCCACCCTTTGCTATCAAAATGCTTTGGGAGACAATCGTAAAAAATACTTACCTTACTGGTAGGCTTCTGGTGGCTTCACCTAGGTATGGTGATGTCTTCTTGCATCATCCCAGGAAAGTTGAGGATCCCAGACCCTGCAAGAGCATGCTCCTGTACAGTGCTGTAGCATCCTATAGCAAGAATTGAGATCTTCAGCTTTCCCAAGATCCCATTTTGAGGCCCAGTGACATCAGCAACAGGAAGCCCCGGAGCATGGGAGCCCCAGAACATTCCCGTAACACAGTGTTTTGTCAACATGGGGTAGGGGCAGCCACATAGTGACATTGCATTTTGGTCAGCTTTAACAAGTTCAGCAGCACCTCATTTTAAAGCAATCCTGTTTAAACAAATGGATGGAATTTCTGTTGCAGTTATGCATGGCAACTAGTAATCTCTTGTCAGAAGGGTGTTTTGCAGTATTCAGTGTTAAAAATAAACTTTGAAGATCATTTAATTTAGTTCTCTTGATTACCTATGACACTTAGTGCCATACATTTTCTTTGCCTCTCAATACCCTTCAGTCTTCCAGACACAAAGATCATTTTATATTTTCACGTCCCCGCACCTTTCAATAAGGATAACCTGTGGGAATCTAGACTTGAAAGTCTTTACTGAGAAATGTAATTTGCCTGATCAAAGAGAAATCAGCCCAGACTTTACAGAGCAGCGTATGGGGTTGAATGCCAGATAGATGGCCCAGAAAATATTCGCTAATTGAAGTGTATGTGCTGCCTATAAACTGCTACCAGTGTTCTGATTATTGTGTTGTTCTTTTACCCACCAGAAGCCGATTATATGAGGCTGGTGCCTTGTGAGGTAAGAGTCTAACTCACTTGTGGTTCTGGGCCTGATTCAAGCATGCCAAACCAAAATAAATCGAATGGATGTAATAACCTCTTTATGTAGAAACCCATAAAATGCTACATGGCCGTGTAAACAAATTAAGTCATTTTCTTATTTTTTTCGTTATGGACGGATCTTCAGGCCAAAAGGGAGGGTGTGGGCTACAGTTTATGAGCTCCCCATCAAAATATTATACTCAATATGAAGTTCTATGTCAAAATAGCTGTTTTTGGCCTCATCTATATTATTTTGTGGCTTCTGACAAGACTTGAAGCATTTTTTACCCTTCGAGAAAATGTAAAAACAAGCACTTTATACAAATATACACCGATACAAAGAATCCCCCAAAAGTCTATGTTTTATGATAAAAATTGTTATATCACCACATTGTACTTCTAGCAAGAACTGTTCCATAGACTCAGAACTATAATTATTAAGTTTCCCTTCTAGGCTCATAACATGTCTGGGCTAGTTTTGAAATAATCCTTTCACAGCTTACTTGACTGCGTGTATGGGTGACTGCCAGAACATACCATAACAGAAAAAAAGCTAACCCAAAGATTCATGTTTTACTTGACAAGGACGAGATAATCCAGGCATTCTTGTGCTATTTCATTTTGTCTAGAAAAGCAATATGTTTTTAAATAGCTTGCTGTTACAAATTGGGTCAAACTGAATGATTGTTCCTTGGTGTGGCTGTTCTAGATGGGATCTCATGATCAAGTACTTTCTGATGGTTAAGCATAGTAATGAAATGGTGAAAGCAGGCTCCATGCTGAATGAATCTCTATATGATTCTCAATGAAACCGGCTAAAATGAACTCAGTGGGTGGCACTGTCTGCTGCCTTCTGTCTGATATCCTTAGATTGAAAAATTGAGCCGGTCGGAAAATTGTTGTCCAAACAGCACGTGCATTCAGTCAGATACAGACTATGTTAAAGGTATGTTGGCAGCTGGCAGGGCTGACTGTCATAATACAGTAGCCACAATGGGTGATTCCTCCATCCACTCTGTGAGAAAAAAAAAAAAAAATCTACCAAAGTGTACTCAGCTTTAGCCTATAAAAACAACAGTTCCAATACCTGCCAACTTTTTAAATGTTTAAACCCCTGATTGGGCAGATATTGGGAATATGGGAGTGGCTTGACCATATGGCATATCGGTGTGGGGTGATATCAAACATATTTACTTGATGCTAATGATTATGCATGTACAGCTTCAGTAATAGGCTCCAGTTTTTGCATTGTGTGACCAGTAGGATATCATTTGTACAGTTTTCCCCTCAATCCCATTTTGATACACTCTCTGCAACCAATTGGTATGACTGATGGATTCATAATTTCTGTCTCTTTTATTAAGTTCCCAATAAACACACAGACTGTGTGGATTCCAACACCCACAGCAGCCCTTTCCAATCACAATAACCTAAATAACATATCAAATAAATAACCTAACAATGGTTGGTTGCAAGAAGGGGTATTTGGTGTCCTTTAGCCACAATAAGGCTTTGCTAGATCCACCCCATAACCCCAGCTGCACTCCCACCACCTTGAGCTTAGCTCCAGAACAGCTCTGTCAACAACTGATACGAGTGAGAGAAGCATCATACCACCAGATGCCCCCTTCCCATTCTTTGTAATCATCTGATATTTTTTAAACCCCCAAAGGCCCCCCTACCCACCAGGCTGCTGTGACAACTATACTCCAACTGTCATCAGCATTAGAGAAGGCGAGGGCGGGTGGGACAACTTCCTTACCTTGTTGATTTTCCAGAAAGGACTCCCAGCAACCCCTGCAGCTCCTATCCATGTGGCTCCTCCCTACCACCTGACCCTCACCCTCCAATAAGGTAAGATCTGCTGTTCAGCTACAAGCTTTTAACCCCTTACTAGAGTTAATTCTTCCCCCCAGTCATGTAGCTCCTCCGCTTATTATCTCTGGGTCCGTCTTTTTTAGCTTTTATAGCTCTATTTGTCTCTGCTGACTTTTATGAGAAACCATTGTTCCCAGCTCTCTCTAAGGACTTTAGAACGCCACTCCTATATGTTATGGAGAAGAGGGAGGGTGTCTGTAGTTCTGTCCTTAAAACAGTGGAGTGAGTGAGCATTGTCACCTTAGGACAGGAAGTGCCTTACTAAAGAAAACTAATGCTGCCACTACCCTAATACCACACTTCTACAAGGATGGGGAAGCTGCAGTATGTTATCTTTATTTTACTGGTTTTAAAAAATATTTAACATTTGCTGGCCATCTTTCTCACCTCCCTGTGATCTCAGCACAAGAATTAATGATAAGCAAAATTCTGTATGCTCTATAACAAATAGAAAGTTAAATAACCTCTATAGCACTTAATGCATAATTTAGTAATACCACAACGTCTTCCAGCTGAATGCATGTCTGGATACAAGTCTGTACTTGGTGATTATCTAATGTGTTTTGCTGACAAAAATGTCAAATTTAACTTTGGTGTTTTTCCCTCAAAGAGAAAAAATGGTTCCCAAAAAACAATCTGCAAGAAATCCAATGTGTTCCTATGGGTTTCTGGAAGGATCAACAGCTGTTTTTCTGTGCTTGTAGTATTTTAAAAAGGATTGAACTTGGAAAAGTGTCCATGTATTGCAAAGATGTACAGCATCTGTTTTTTTGTTTTTTAAGTCGAAGTTTTGGGAGAGTAACATGTACTCTTCCCAATAAATAGACAAGTGACATGAACCGCAGATCGCTCAGCTCAGTCTCCACCCTGCAGAGAGCGGTGACTGTCAGTCACAAATACATTTCTGACATGTCACAATATACAGCAACATAATGGTTCAATAAAGCCATACATTTTTATTATTAAAATCAGTTCATGAGCTCCAGTCAATTGCCTAGGCCTAAGAGGTACATTTGTGAACACAGCCAAGAGCTGTACAGCCACCAGGATTTACATCACAGTATCATCTGAGTCAGCATCAGTCTAGGAATGCTAAATGCTAAGAATAACAGAGGATGGTCTAAGGGGAAGTACTGTGAATGCAGGGATGGCACCCCTGCAATTCTGTCAGATAATGCACCACTTTGCATGTAAATTGTTGCAATTACAAATGTTTAGGCATTCTCGTGTTTATTTCTTTTGTTTGTATATTGGTATAACACAAAAAAATGGAGAAAAAAAAGCCAAATCTGACACATTTCACACAAAACTCCAAAAATGGGCTGGACAAAATTATTGGCACCCTCAATTAATATTTGGTAGCACAGACCTTGGAAAAAATAACTGAAATCAGTCACTTCCTGGAATTTTGGACCACTCTTCTTTCGCCAACTGCTCCAGGTCTCTCAGATTGGAAGGGTTCCTTTTCCCAACTGCTGTTTTGAGATCTCTCCACATGTGCTCTATGGGATTTAGATCTGGAGTCAGTGCTGGCCAGTCCAGTACTCTCCAGTGCTTTGTCTGAAACCATTTCTGGGTGCTTTTTGACGCGTGCTTTGGGTCATTGTCCTGCTATAAGACCCATGACCTCTGATGAAGACCCAACTTTCTGACACTGGGCCCTACATTGCACCCCAGAATTCTTTGGTTGTCTTCAGAGTTCATAATGCCATGCACACTGTCAAGACATCCAGTGCCTGAAGTAGCAAAGCAACTCCAAAACATCAGTGAACCTCCACCATGTGTGACTGTAGGGACTGAATTTTTCTCTTTAAAGGCCTCATTTCTTTTTCTGAAAACAGTAGAATGATGGGCTTTGCAAAAAAGCTGTAATTTTGTTTTGTCTGTCTACGGCACATTCTCCCAAAATGATTTTGGCTTCCTCAGGTGTTGGTGTCACACCTCTTGGCAGGTGACATGGGCTTACCTAAGGGGTGGAGTCTAAGTACCAGCCGGTGTTCATCAGAGCTCCTGATGGTGGAGATGGGCTAGGCTGCTTGCTGGTACCAGGTCACGGAGGAGACTGTAGTCAGATCCAGGCAGAGTTCAAGGCAGGCAGCTAGCAGAGGGTGGTCGGACAGTCCAAGGTCCGCAACTAGCAATCAGAGGATAAACGCAGGAGAGACGAGCAAAGTCAGGTCCAGGCAGAAGATCAGGGCAGGCAGCAAGCAAAGAAGGGACAGACAGTCCAGGTCAGCAATGAAAAAAAAGCAGAGGTATAAGCTATTTCACAAACAGGAAGCTGGCAAAAAGACACAGCACCAGCTCCTTGCAGAGCTAGTGCTTAAATACCCCTCTGAATCAGAAACGACATGCCCAGCCTCAGGGTACACTGGAAGTCATGGTATGGAATCTTTTACTATTATCAGCTATACTGGCCTGGACCCTGTTAGATCCATTAGCAGAGGATCTCCTGGAAGTCCTGGTGTAAGCTACTCTGCAACGCAAAGCCTAGGATCGCAACTGTGGAGATGCGTACGTCACAGTTTAGTCAGTGAGCGATCTCGTATGTACTCTCTCAGTAGCTTAGAGATGAGTATGAGACCGGTAACATCATTTAACCATGGGACGAAGTGGTGGTATGCAGGACGTGTAACTCTCTGACAACGTATGACTCAACCTTTAAGAGAAGCCCCCAGAGGTGAGTTTAGGAACAGCAAGACTGATACCTCCCTGCGGTTGTGGTAAGCAACTTCCTACTTCCCCCAATATGCACAGACACGTTAACATTGGTTATTGATAATTGGTAGTCCTAGTATGCAAGTTCAGTAATGGTATGTCCCAGGTGTGGGACATGTCTCACACTATAATAATGAGTGATTCAACCCTCATATACTGTATGATAAGTCCAAAATAACATTTAATTAGCAGCACAGCAGGTTGCCAACAGATACTTGCGGTTGTGGAGGCCCCGGCGAGGATCTCCCAGAGAGTGGTATTGGGAGTAGTGATGCTGTGCCTCTCTGCCCCTCGGTAACTGAAGGTCCGGGTTGTGGATGAAGAGAAGTTCCCCTGTACAGCCCCAATAGAAGTAGCAAGTGGGAGCTCTGATGTGGAAGCCTGGGTCCTGTGTGAGGTCTGCGGCAGCAGGTAGTAAATAGCCAGGGTCCTTTGTGCGGTGTGCGGTAGCAGAGTGTGAATCGTCAGCGTTCACTGTCACAAACAGTAGGACACCAACGAGCCTGTTGCGCGTCTGCCGGGGGGAGGAGCTAACGCCCGTCGCTCGCGCCGGAGGGAGCCGATGAGGCCCGTCGTGCACGTGTGCGGCCCGGATCGCTGCCCCGGGATGAAACGGGGTAAGTTTCTTACACCTGGCTGGGATTCTCAGAGGAGAGCGGTAAACCCTGACAGGTATTCTGAGCTTACCATAACATCAGGTACGTTTTAGCAAACTCCAATCTAGCTTTTTTTTGTTTCTGTGTCAGTAGTGGGGTCTCCAGGGTCTCTTATTATAGCGTCCCTTTTCATTCAGATGGTAATGTATAGCGCGAGCTAAAACAGCTGTACCCAGTGCCTGAAGGTCAGCTTGAATTTGTCTGGAAGTTGATCGAGGGTCTTTATCCACAATTTAAACAATCCTTCGTTGCGATCTTTGATCAATTGTTCTCTTTCGTCCATGTCCAGGGAGATTAGCTACAGTGCCATGGGCTGTAATCTTCTTGACAATGTTGCACACAGTGGACACAGGAACATTAAGATACATGGAGATGGACTTGTAACGTTGAGATTGTCCATGTATTTCTACAAAAACTTGTAATGCAATTATTTCTTGCAATTTGAGAAGGTGCCAATAATTTTGTCCAGTCCATTTTTGGAGTTTTGTGTGGAATGTGTCAGATTTGGCTTTTTTTCTCTGCACAATATAATACTAGGTCCACTTTAAATAGTACAACTCTTGGATGTATCACAGTTTGTGCCAGAGTTTTATGTGTGCCCCAACATGACCTGTAAGTTTCTTGTGGTGAACATAGCTCAGTTTATTAGGTATTGGCTGGGTGCCTCTTGTTTTATTGTCTTTTCTAATGGTTTGCTGTGTAGTACAGTTGGCTATGAAGAACTTTTAAAACTTTAATTACTCTTGAGTGTATTCATTGTCTTTGGGGCATAGTTTCATTCTGCGAGCTTCATATCGAACACTATAAAGTAATTATTATTAAGAGTACAAAACCAATTAAAAGCCCAACATGCACCTCCAGCATACGGCTATCTTTGGATTGGAGTTTTGTGATTAGTTTCACAGTAACACTTCCTTAAAAGTAATAACTACTAGTTAATTTTGCAAAGTGAATACTTTTTATTCATCAAAAATACTGCTATTAAAAGAGTCAACACAGGATTAAAAAAAAATCACTAAATGTGAAAACTAGCCGATTTTATACTTCCTTTTTTTGTATTGTGTGCTTTATAAATACTTGTACTGAAGGCTACCAGTCAGTACCCAACAGTTGCAAATTGTGTAATTTTTTTTTAAAATCTACAACCCCAATTCCAACAAAGTTGGGATGCTGTGTAAAATCTACATACAAATACAATTCAATGATTTGCAGATCTCATGAACCAATATTTTATTCACAATAGAAAATAGAAAACATATTGAATGTTTAAACTGAGAAAATTTACCATTGTAAGAAAAAAATAATAATAAGGTAATTTTTAAATTGATGGCAGCAACACTCAAAATGGTGTAGCATCCCCTCTTCTTTTAACAACTCTCTGTAAATGTCTGGGAACTGAGGAGACCAGTTGCTGGATTTTTAAGAGATTTTTTTTCCCCATTGTTGGCTGATATGGGATTCTAACTGCTCAACAGTCCTGGGTCTTCTTTGTCGTGTATTTTGTTTTAAGATGCGCCAAATATTTTCAATTGGTGAAAGGTCTGGACTGCAGGCAGGCCAGTTAAGCACACAGACTCTTCTACTATTAAGCCATGCTGCTGTCAAAGATGCAGTATGTGGTTTAACATTGTCCTGCTGAAATATCCAAGGCCTTCGCTGAAAAAGATGTTGTCTCGATGGGAGCATATGCTGCTCAAAAACTTTCAGCATTGATGGTGCCTTTCCAGATGTACAAGCTGCCCATTCAATACACACTAATGCATCCCCATACCATCAGAGATGCGGCTTTTTGAAGTGAGCACTGATAACAAGCCAGAATGTCCCTCTCCTCTATAGTTCAGAGAATGAGGCGCCCAGGGTTGCCAAAAAGAATGTCAAATTTCGATAAATCTGACCACAGAGCAATTTTCCACTTTGCAACAGACCATTTAATATGAGTTTTGTCCCAGAGAAGACAGCGGCATTTCTGGATCATGTCCAGATATGGCTTCTTCTCCTTTGCATGATTTAACTTGCATTTTTGGATGACACAGCAAACTGTATTCACAGATAGTGGTTTGTTGAAGTATTCCTGAGCCCATGCAGTGATGTCCATCATAGAATCATGACTGTTTTTAATGCAGTTCTGTCTGAGGACCCAAAGATCGTGGGCATCCAATATTGCGTTTCAGCCTTGTCCCTTGCGCACAGAGATTTCTCCAGATTCGCTGAATCTTGTGATGATATTAGGAACTGTAGATAATGATATATTTAAAGTCTTTGCAATTTTACATTGAGGAACATTATTCTGGAATTGTTCAACAATTTTTAGTCGTAGCTTTTCATAGATTGGTGAACCTCTGCCCATCTTTACTTCTGGGACACTCGGACTCTCTAAGATGCTCTTTTTTAACCCAATCATGTTACTGACCTGTTGCCAATTAATCTAATTAGTTGCAAAATGTTTCTCCAGCTCTTCCTTGTTAGTACCACTTAAGGTGACCATACACCTTGCGATCATCGGACGACACTTTTCGTCCATTGATCAAACCACCGTACGATTTTCCTACGGCGGCCATATCCTGCCCCGAAGGTTGTATCAGCGGTAATTAGAAGAAAGCACCTGGACCAATTGCGGTAATTGACCGCACGTATTTTCGTCTGCACGTGTGCAGTGTAGATCATACGAATTTTGACGTAAGGAAACGCCACCAACCTTGCGAAAATCGTACAATCGACCGAAGTTTTCTAACCTGCTGGTTAGTCAAAAGTCGATCGATTGTACAGTATTTGCGGTTGTAGACTGCCCATCAACCTTATGAATATCGGATGAAAACACGATCGCATACGAAAATTGG
Organism: Nanorana parkeri; assembly: GCF_000935625.1. Taxonomy (NCBI): domain Eukaryota; kingdom Metazoa; phylum Chordata; class Amphibia; order Anura; family Dicroglossidae; genus Nanorana; species Nanorana parkeri. The sequence goes on from NW_017306681.1 coordinate 63,767, forward strand.
CCGATATTTGTAAGGTGTATGGGCACCTTTACTTTGCCAGGTTTTTGTGGCCCTGTCCCAACTTTTTTAAGAAGTGTTGCTGCCATCAATTTCAAAATTACCTTTTTATTTTTTTTAAATAATACATTTTCTCATTTTAAATATTTTTTAGGTTTTCTATCTTCTATTGTGAATAAAATATGGGTTTATGAGATTTGCAGATCATTGTATTCTGTTTCTATGTAGATTTTACAAAGCGTCCCAACTTTTTTGAAATTGGGGTTGTAAATAGCACAAAAAATAAGGCATTTACCTAAAATGTTCATTTCACCATAACACGTGATACATAATGCATTAAGTTGCTATTCAATGTGACTGGAACCCCAATTCACATCCCCTATGCACGACAACACACCTGTGTTTTATTGCACCGCAACGCACAGATGTGAACCAGCTAAACACTGGCTGTAGCATTCTCTTTCAGCAGTACATTGTAAAACCAAAAAAAAATAACACAAGTACATTTCTATCAATTTTGCATGTAAAATTAAATTTTGTGTCTTGTATGCAGTTCTTCTAAAGTAACCTGTCAGCACAGGATCACTTGTATTTAAAAACATATCTGCTAAAAGAAGAAGGAATATACTCACCTTTCTGGCACCCCATATGTTGAAATGCCGCCATTCACTGCTCCCTGGCTGATGCAAGTATTCCAAAACTCCATAGGTGGAATACCTGCTTCTCCGCCACACGCTGTGGTCTTTCCTGCTGACAGTCTATCAGTACAGGATGTATGAGTCAGTAGGAGGAGCCATTTAGTGTGTTGAGGGAAACGGGTATGTGATCCACGTAGGTGGTCAAATCCTTGCAGCAGTCAGGGAGCAGTGAAGTAGCAACATTTTAACAAAGGGGCTGCTGGTAGTGTGGGTGTACTCTCTCTTCATTTAGCAGGTATTGTATTATAGACAAGAGACCCTATGCAGACAGGGTCAGTTTGAGTGAAGATTTTGTTGCTTCCAGAACAAAGCTGAAGCCATGCACAATCCCATATTTTATATAGACTGCTAGAGACAGCTGTCTCTGCGTCTAGGCATTTTGCAGCTGAACATTTTTATTATACCTTTTACATTCCATTCTGCTTTGGGAAGCCTGTAACTAAAATCTATAGTGGTTGCACATAGTACACCACTGGAAATTGCTGCTGGTGCTACTGTAGGTTTCATGATAACATATATAAATGGATTATATTTAAGACTGGAGACTTGAGTAGACAAGAAAAATAACCCTTAAAGGACAACTGTACTTTTACTACAGATACCCCTCAAATGTCCTTCCCCAGCAACCCTCCCCAAGTCTTAAACTTACCTATGCTGGCTCCTCCAAGATCACTACTGTGTGGCCTGCCAGCAGCTGCACAGCCCCTTCACTAAGGCCCGGTTCCCACCTGGGCGTTTTTCCGCGGAAAAACGCTCAAACAGGGAAATGCCATTATTTTCAATGTGCATGGTTCCCATCTGGGCGTTTTTCCGCGAGTACGAACGCGCGGGAAACCGCCCTACGCCCAAAGAAGTACATGTACTTCTTTGGGGTGTTTTGGTCGGGTGTTTCCATTGGGATACAGCCAAGTAGCCCTCGGAAACGCGCGTTTGTCGCACGTTTTTTTTACCGCGAATCGCGACGACAAACGCGCATATTCAATACGCCTAGGTGTGAACCCAGCCTAAGGGTCCATTTACAGCAAGTCTTTTGGGCAGTGCTTAATGCAGGCCCAATGCAACAACAAGCTAAAATCCATTGTTTTCAATAGGCACAGGTTACACAAACGTGCAATGTTGATATGTGCTGGGTGAAAATAGAACATGCTGCATTTAAGTGCGCAAATGCACTGCAACGTGTAACTAAACATTTCCTTTTTTAAGCTCTGCTTATGTGTGGACAAATCTCCATTCATTTTTGTCATACAGGTTCTCAGGCTTCAGTACTTTCTGAGTCACTGATTTGGAACAAGCTTAGAGATAGGAAATGGGGGCACTTTTCTGACATTTATTAAAAACCTAAATGTTCCAGGTTTGTGGTTTAGAGGTATTTAAACCAGACAAAGCCAGGCAACTAGCATTGAAGGAGAGAAAAATAAGCAGTATTTCTGGATATTGGGAGCATATGACTCACTCCTCCTTCTCCCATGTGACATCATTGATGCTTTATGATTATACAGTATACTCTGGCACTCAGTGCTGCCACTTGGGAGGTGCTTGGTGATTATGTACTCTGGCACCCAGCTCTGGCACTTGGCTGGTGCTTGGTGATAATACAATCTGGCACCTAGTGCTGTCACTTTGGTGGTGCTTGGTGTTTATATACTCTGGCACCCAGTGCTGTCACTTGGGTTGTGCTTGGTGATTATATAATCTGGCACCCAGTGCTGTCACTTGGGTGGTGTTCTGTGATTATACACTTTGGCACCCAGTTCTGTTAACTTGGGGCAGGTAGGAAGTCTTCACCCCTGTGCAAGCTCCAAGTTAGAGCCTACACAAGACTTCCTCTCTTTGCCACAGCATCCAAAGAAAGGAAAAGAAAGAAAAATAAGTATGTTCACCTGGACTTGAGTCCCAGCTGCAGTTTTGAAAAGGCATTGGGATATTGGCTATGCCTCCTAGCACTGTTTTAGAATGGCACCGGTAATCAGCTGCTCTGGTGGTTCCATGTGTATTCTGGAACCACTGGCTGTCTGTGACAGTCAGCATCCAGCACTAAGCCATGATGCTATGTGGGACTAGATACAGACCCCCATGAAAAAAAAAAAAAATGCGTGTGTGTATGTATATTTTATAT